>NC_087202.1:73455091-73483143 GCF_015104395.2 Macrobrachium nipponense | reverse complement strand
TTCGAAGATTCAGTGCTACGCATGGAGCCCCGACCATAATCACTTCTGAAAATAAGCACCAAACGTTCAAGACGGCCAGCAACCTCCTTCAGGGACTTTATGAAGAGGATGAAGTCCAGCAGTTCCTGAGGAGGACTGGCGTAGTAATGGCGATTTCAAACCCCCCGTGCGCCGTGGAAAGGTGGTTTTTTTTAAACGTCTGATTGGTGTCACAAAACGTGCCCTTCAGATTGCCCTCGGGAGAAAGTATCTCCCGGAGGCCCATGTATTAACTCTAGTGAAAGAGGCGGAGGCGGTAGTGAATAATAGGCCGTTGATGTATAGCGGTGACAAGTGCGAGGACGAGGTCCTCACCCCCTCTCATTTAGTGCAAGGTCACTTAATTAACTTAATGGCACCTGTTTTGCCAGATGAAGACCTTAATGCTACCTTCACCTCCCGGAGGCTACGAGATCGATATCTTAAACTAACAGACACTTTGAAAGCCTTCCGGGAGAGGTGGAGGAAGGAGTACCTGAGTGCCCTAAGAGCCCGACACGATTGTCAGTCTGGGGAACCCACCAAGCTGCACCCCGGAGACATCGTGTTAGTAAGCAAGAAAATCAAAAGCGGGCAACGTGGCCCCTTGGACGCGTCGTGGAGACGTACCCGGACGACGACGGTGTCGTGCGTTCGGCCAAGGTATTGTTCGAAGATGTTGAGTCCCTGCGTGCTGTCAGCCACTTAGTCCCCCTGGAACTTGCCCCCTCAGATGACGATGATGGCGTTGGAGACGAACGGCGTGATGATGTTGATGGTGCGACGGAGGAGATGGTGTGTGACGACGACGGCAACGAAGAGGTCCGAGACGAGGGAGCGTACAGCCCAGCAGTAGGTGTTCCAGGAAATGTTGTGACGTCTGGGGACGGCCAAGGGATGGCACTGGCTGCAACACCCGAACAACCAGCTACAAAGGTCTTAAGTGACAAAGAAGACGCTGACGATATTGGTAACGATTCGAGCGATACCAATACGGTAAGTGAGAGTGCTGAAGTGAATGATACTGAGGTATCGAGTGGTAGTGACGTTGACGTTCAGTTAGGCGGACAAAGACGTTCTGCACGCCCTTTGAGAAAGGCTGCTGCTAAGCAGCACGAGTTAATGAAGCACTTAATGGAAAGCGACTATATCTAAGCTATAGCTAGAAACAGTGAAAGAAAACGGGAAGGTCCCTTATTCTGGTAGGCAGGGAGGGTGGACCCAAGTAAGTGTAGGTGAGTTGAATCCTCAGAGGATGGAAGTGCGTCGGGTTAGCGTAAGGTAGTGGGAGCCCCCTCTTGTGCAAACAAGTCGAGCGTTGTGCAGAGGTAGCCCCCACCCTCAAAGTAAATTACAAAAAAATGTATATGAGTACTTGTAGAGAAGTGAAAGCGTTTTGAGGGCATGTGTCCCGTGAAAGAGTACATACTGAATCAGTTGTAATCTGTTTCCTTAAAGGCGAATGGCCTGTCGATCTGATTATGCTTGTTGCATACAAAGTTGTACATATATGACTGTTTCCTTTTTCATGCCATTGATTGAGTAAAGACAGAGTGCCTTATGAGTGTATATTCATGTTTCCTTGATTGTGATTTTCCATTTACGCTTTTGATCTTATTGCAGGCCCATTGCCTATTGAGTTTCTGTGCTGATTCATGTCTACTTTATATGTATGGGTACATTTATGTATATATATCTGCCATTGATGTTTTATTTGTATGTGACATTGATTACCCCGGGTGTAATGTTGATGTATAATTTCTTTGACATGTCATGCTTTTTTGTGTACTCTGTTAGAGTCGCTGTGGAGCGCTACGCAGCGAGCCTGACTGAGTAGTGTAGGAGTGGTTACTCCCCCCCCGAGCTCAGTCTTTCCTGAATTGTCCAACATTTCAACGCCCCATACTTTGGGTGTGGAGTATGTCGTGAATTTCGAACTGATCATTCGAAATCCCCGCCATTTAACTTCACAAGTGTTGCGTTAAATTGGGGTAAGACTGAGGGATCTCGCGGGCAATTCATTGAACAGAAAGCTGTCCAATACACGACAGTTAAGACGCAATTCCTAAATGCACGGCGGGGAAGGAGCGCGTCTTATAGTAAGGAAGACGTTATGAATTCTCATTAATAAATATAATTTGCTAATCACTAGTACGAGATAAATTATCTATGTAGAGATTTGGAGCCAAGGACTCCGTAGCCATTCAAGAATTTGCAGATTACGGCCTTCAGCCAGAACTTTGAGTCAATTCCTTGATCCTAAATGATAACGTAACTGTCATATTTCACATTCAGGAGTAAAATAGATTAAGTGATTTCCGTAATGTCTAAATAAACGATGATTCCCGCCTGAATTACAAGGATTCTGTAGTTCACGCCGGAAAGCATAAGTTTCTTTTGAAGAAGGGCGAAGCGACGCTTCATTCCTGCCCAGACCCTGAACCGTGTAAGTACCGTGAAATTTGTATGTCTCTCAATTCTCCGACTCCCAGCTATCGCCATGCTAGTCGAATTCCGTCGTAACTGTAAGTTAACTTTATCCACGTATAGATGTGTCATCCCTGCGATGAGGGACTCGATTTATGCAGCAAACGAAAGCTGCCAGTGTAAGAATGTATTTGTTTGTGATATTGAGTAAATGGGTCTCGTATTGTGCAGATTTTTCGTCAGTCGTGGACTTAGTACTTTACAAGCACGTGATATCAAAGACACCCTATGGGCTATCCACATAAAAAAGCCATGAGATTTTCAGGTTCCTTGAATTAAATTAGTGAGAGTAAGTAAGAAACCTGTGTGTACTTGTGGAATTCTGCTAGGAATGTTTTAGTTCAGTATTGTTAAATGTATTTAAATGTTTATTTTTCGTATAAAACTGTTTTGTTGACCAAATTTTATTGAATCTCACCCCTGGATAGTTTAGAGTGCGCGCCTCCTCAAGGCCTTGTCATCGGCCCAGAACATCCGGGCACGAATCGTATAAAAAAAAAAATAATAAAAGTCGAAGAAATTCCCGACAATAAGAATAATCAGACTAGTTTCCTCACCCGTCTTCGAAAAGGCAGTGCCTCATTTTCAGTTGATTATCTTAGGTGGCCAATAGATGGCGTTCACCACTTGCTTATAGTCTCAAAGATCTAATTTGTTCGGTGGAGAAGGAAAGGAACCCATGGTGACCAAGTGGCCGCCTTAGAGAACGCGTAGAATTGAAGACATTATTGATTAAAGTATGATTTTATCAACTGATCATTTTGATGCTATTTCATAACATAATTAGTGGAATATTCCCGGTTGTCGTTGCTTTAGTTAGGAAGAGCAAACTGAACTTAAACTGAAGCGTAATTCAACCTTTGAACGCATGATAACTTTCTATAATCACATGACCATTACAGTTTCGTTTCATTTACATGAAACTAAGTCAAGACTTATTGGACAAAATATTTAGACCAGAATCATTGAATTACAAAAGAGAGTCGTGAACAGGTCATGCAATCATTTTGATTTCAGAAATACTTTCGCAGAAGGCTGTTATAAAAGACAATACATATCGACACTAACTGCAGTGTTTCGGATGGAGGTGCAGTATGCAATATGCTAATAGTAGGGGCAATACGGTAATGTTGCAAGAACCTTTAAATTCGTCAAAGAAGCAATGTTCTATATAGCCTCAGGAACTGTACAGGGATCGAAATAGTCATTAATTCTAACACGATAAAATGATGTTTAGTATTAATAATGAATGCTGGGAAAGTTACAATATTTTGCCATTTGTCTGGAATACAACAATGTTGAAAACAAGGAAAAATCCCTCAACATGGCTGGAATAGTTCCAAGATAATTTTCTGGGAGCAAAACAGCTGTACTTCGAAACTGGATGTAATGAAGTCTATTGGGCCTTAAGTGGGTTGCATGCATGCATGCATGCATGATTCGCTTTTATTAATATAGGTTTGAAATACTACAATATTGCAAGAAAACATAAATCTCTGAAAATATCAGATATATAGCCTTATTATGTTTTTTTGAGAAGGAACAAAAAAAATTTACTAAAAATTGCATAATGTATTGTATTGGCTTTGGTAGTTTTTACCCAACTTTGGAAGCTTCGAACTGATTAAAAGGAGTCTGTCTCCTTAGATTCAAATAAGAAATGTGGATTCAACATCACAATGCTTGCAAGGTATTAGAACTTTTTCTCCTGGTAATGAAACCTTTGCTTCAAATGTGATAAAATGCACTCTGCTGACCTTCTAATCACGAATACACAACAGAAATTCCTATTTATTGCAATGCCCTTGCAATACGGCAATGTTGCAATTCAGGCAAAATTCGCAAGAGGCATGGATGCAGACTCAGGATTTTTCGTCGAACAAACCAACTTTTCCTTCAGACTGGATCATTAATATGCAGACGAAATTGCAATATATCGCAATTTCCTTGCAATAAGGCAATGCTGTAATCGGACAAAGATGATTTAAAAACAATTCTATAGCCTAAGGAATTGTGTAAAAGCCGAATTGAACTTGCTTTCGAAATGGATACAACGCAGCTTATTGGCTCGTCAATGTCGAGTATACATTACATTCGAAGTTGCAGAACATTGCCGATTCATAGCATAACGCTCCAACGGTCAAATCATTTTTGCTTTAATCCTCTACAGAAGGTCGAATAAATGAACGGTATTTTTCGGTAATTATGGGGAATGGAAAGAAAGTATCCCGTCAATGATATCAATGAGTTCTCTCAGAAATTAATTTTGAGTTATAGTTATTTTAAAGGTGAATATTATTTTTTTATTTATGTGTAATTTGGCTAAAATAAGATATATTATTCTAATGTGTGTTCTTGTCATCACTTGCTAACTTCAACCGGTATGTGACAATTCATGTCTTTAATATTACCACAACAGTCCTTCCTTCCATTCTTCCTTCCTTGTGCACTGCCTAATGCTTTTCATATGTTCTGGTATCATAAAATTAAGATGAATTAGTTATCAATTTCAACAGATGAGTTTAGAAAGTATCTGTATATGATCTGTTTATAAAAAAAATTAGGATTGTATCTTAAATACCAATAATATGGTTTGTTAATCTTGAAGGATATTAAGTCTGTCTATAAAGATAAGTCATTACTTCTACTTATAACTCTATTTTCATAGGATTTCCCCTCCCCACACCCTCACCCCACAACCCTCTGAAAAAAAAAGTCATGTAAATTGCATGTATTTGTCTTCAAGGTAAAACATGGCGAGACCTTTACACCCAAGAACAGTAACAGTGGAGTTGTCAGAACTGCCAATCTATATTCCGCTTTTAAAGTTGACGAATTAATAATAGTTTACTATTTATTTAAAGACGTCTGTAGTAAGTTCAGAAACCTAAATTTAAATAAAACACTTTTAATTCGATTATTCTGTGCTCAAAACTGCAGAATTCTTGTCCAAAATAGTGTGTTAAATTTGATTTTGTTGGTATTCCTCGATTGTCGGAACTGCCAATCTGTATTTAGATTTTAAAAGAAATGAATTACACATGCCCTTGCATTGCAAGTGGTCTGTAGTAAATTCAGAATCATGAAATTTAATTAAATAGCTATTCATTCGACATTTTTATGCTCAGAACTGCATTATTCCGGTCTAAAATACTGTGCTAAATCCTATGTTGGAAGTGCCACGTCATTTTCGCTAATTTTAGTGTAATTTTCCCTGTTTATGAATTTTTATTCCCAACTGGTTCGGTATTCAGTTATCTCGAGAAGAATTTAATCTTATATAATGAGTAAGAGCTTGTCATAATAATAATCTAGCTAGCTTTCACGCCAATCTTTGAAAATGCAGTTTGTATATTTTCTCTGATTTTCTTAAGTGGCCAATAGATGGCGTTAGCGACTTGCTTATGGTCAAAATTCTCTAATTTGTTCTGTGGAGAAAGGACCTCATACTGACCATGTGGCCGCCTTAGAGTAGTAAATGGAGAGTTGAAGACAGAGCTAAATTAAGATTTTTTCATACAATTTCATTTGATAATAAATGGAAAAGTCCCAGATATCGTCTCCTTTGACAGGAGGCTAAAACTGAACTCAGACTGAGACGTAACATAGCCTTTGAACACATGATAGCTTCCTATAATCACATGACCATTCCAGTTTAGTTTCATTTATATGAAACTTAATCAAGATAATTGGACACATATGGTATTTAGACAGGTAACGAAATGACATGCAGTCAGTTTATTTCAGAACTACTTTCTCAGAAGGCTGTCATAAAGAACAATATATATCAACAATCATTGCAATGTCCCAGATGGAGGTGAAGTGTGCAATATGCTACTAACAGGGGTAATACGGTATTGTTTCAAGCAACACAAAGTTTGTCAGTGTAGGAAGGTTCCATACAACCTTAGGAACTAAACAGGGAGCAAAAACGTTGTTCATTATAAAACGATAAAATGGTGTTATTGGACTCATAATAATGAATGGTTGCAAAGTTACAATAAGTTACCATTTGTTAGCAAAACGACAGTTTCAAAAGAAGGAAAAAAATCGTCAACATGGTTTGGATAGTTCCAGGAATTTTCTCTGGCAGCAATAGAGCTTTACTTTGAAATGAAGGGGTTCATGTGGATATATGGGTGAGGATGTGGATGTGGATATGTGGGTAAGGCTGTGGGTACTTTGGGTATAGATATGTAGGTGAGGATGTTGATGTAATGGACAGGAAAAAAAACGATGAAATAACGAAGACTGTATTTCGAGTCTTCATGAACCTTAGGGGGCGATACGAATCTCCTTCATTTACTGAAATATTTTCATGATGGATTTTTGTGACATCCGAGAGTTTGTCCCCGAGAGTGAAGTGGTCTTTGAGGTCATCAGATCTTTGTGGAGATCTGTAGTAGAATCTAGACATTGTTATGGCTTTCACTTTCATAATTTTGGTACGTAAATCACTCTATTAAGTGGAGTTTCCACTGAGGCACTAGACCTGTGTTCAATTAAGTAGCTGTGCAAACCACGATTGAAACTCCATGTTTTTGCTCCAAATTGTGAAGGAGTCATAAAATACAAAATAAATGAATAAAGGAAAACTGAAGTCAAATTACTCTTTTACAGATACATAAAAATTGAGTGGCTACTAAAAAGTAATGTTAGCCTATTCTAAACCTAAGAGCAACGGTTCATATTATTAACTTATAAGCCACATACATTAGGCCTAAAGAGCATAAAAGTAATGCACCATACTGTTAACCTATAAGCAACATACCTTAGGCCTATGGAAGCATCCTAAATATGATGGATGGGCAAAAATGTAATCCTCGGGTGAAAATACCATTTATAGTCTCCTGAAAATAGTCAACCACTTTTGCAATTGTGAACGTCTTGATATTTGGAAAACCATCTTGCTTCTGAAGAGAGCTACTATGGCTAGACGGTAGAGGGTACTCTGCAGGTGGTACTACTACCAATGTATTGTCATGGCATGCCACTAGTGCAATCTATTGGAGGAAAGCAACATTCCAAATTTATTTCCCATTATTTCAAAGACATTCTAGGGCGGGTAAAGCCATTTTGAATCCCCCTTTTTTTTACTTGGATACTAATAAAAACGTCTGTTCTATAGGACATCCATGAAAGTTGATTAAATGTTAATCAAAACAGACAAAATTATGTCATATTAGTAACAGAAAGTAAGCTGGCGATTTCTTTTGTTGTCAAACGAATAATGAACCAGAAATATTTGACGGCAAACTTCTCTAAGTAAACTGTAAAGAAAGCTTCCTCTGAAACCTCAGCGAAAGAGTTTAATTACAATAAACTACAATAAAATAACTTTATTCTGTTGAAGATCCTCCTCAGAGGCTGCTTCCATGTGTAAGTGTTTACATAATAAAAATATGGAATGTTAGTCCATATATATAAAAGACTAAAACTAAAGAGGTCAACCAGATTGCTTGCAGGAATGTGATCAGACTAGAGACGCTAAAGATGACGTATACAATAAAAGTAGGCTAAGATAACATGCCGTCACCTGTAGTCATTCAATTGTTTATAAACTTTAGTCCAAGCTCCCTGCTTGAGACAACTACCGCGACCTATAATTCAAACGGCCTACGTGATCTGTAGCGTGTCTCATTTGATTGTGTGTTCGTATGTAATTATGTCATCTGTATGTATGTTCATATGTTCGAACTACTGTCTGTTCCTTTATGACTGGTAACCGAGATGGTAGACGGGCAGAAGAGAGTTAGCTATCGTCATTAGGAGACCTGTACCTCTTTACTTAAGCTTTATCATGTAGGGAGAATAGAATTAGCCATCATCATTGGCAGAAGCGATCAAGCTATCGTCATTAGAAGACTTGTACAATCATACCTGATCTTCACCATGTAAATTCAGAGAATATAAGTATTTTTGTACTTCGTGGTTTCTACTAGATCCTCACCTAATCACCGAATCATCATGAGTTTAACACATCGTCGTAATAACCAAGAAGATAATACCGACTTCGTAAGTGATCTACAAACCCCAAGACACTCCATTGAATATGGAAGTGCAATACCAACCGACTTAGCGTAAGATTATCGCAAGCTAACTAACTTACCTCATAGGGCGCCTTATTATACAAGGCAACAGCCCTAAAGTGTGGCAGTGGACCAGAAGAACTCTACAACTTCTCCGAAGAAAAATCAGAATAATGAAGTATCATATAAAAACTCTTCAACAACGACGAAAGCAACAGATTCTTCAAGCAACTTAGTCTCATCTTAGTGAATAACTTCAAGAAACAAACCCGACGTGTCCTTTTTCCTACGGCAACGCAAGCTTCGTCTCTCATTAGAATCATTCAAGAAAACATCGTTAGTGAGCGTTTCCGGCACTTCAAGAAACAAACCGAACGCGTCTGCAGCATCGGATCTTCAAGGGTCGAATCATCGAAACAGCGCGCACGGGGAAAACTCAAGCCAAACCAGGTCATCCGCTAAAGAGGAGGGCCAAGGGCACATCGTTATCTGAACACCGTGACTTCCCACAAAAGCAAGCTAAGTACAATTTTTATTCATTTTGGAGTAATTGAGTGTTTCCTTTGCAGGTCGAATTTCGTTATTCCTGTGGCTGAAGTTACGAGACATTTTTAATCTTACTTTTTTACAGAAATTATCTACATCATTGAGATTTCGCTAGTGCGAGTTTTTTATCTTTGAGTGTCTGTTTCCAGAAGTTCTACTGAAATATCATAATCATATACTATGTTAATTTTATACATTTTGGGTGATTATTAATCCCTTACGTAACAAATCATATTAAACAGTGAATATGCGTTTACGCAGTGGACGTCTGTATTTATACAGATGCATGGATAGGGTCGTTAAGCACCGTAGTGATTAGAAAACACACAAAAACAAGTGGAACACCCGTACAAATCTATATAAATTAGAGGTAACACTATTTCGGGTCATGACAATAAATGCTCCTTTGCAAAGTCCCGATCGCAGTTTTAGCCTTGAGTTTTTTGAGTTATATAAAATATCGAACCTCAATGACTCAACTTAACTTTAAAAAATATGGCTGGATTGCAAGGAATAACATGTCTGTAAAAAACTTTCATCAGGCTAAAATGCGCTGACCAGGATCCCTCACTATTTCAAATTTTAGTAAAGAATGAAGTAAACAACAGCAAGTACAAACAGTTAATATTGAATGCAGTAGAGATAACTTGTCTTAATAGTAATCGCTCAACTCCTAATAGTTCGTCATTCATACTTTCGCTGCTTTATACGTAACCAACAACAGAATGCAAAAAACACACAATACGTTGTCGTTGGTAATAAAGAGAAGGATCCTGATTATTACAAAAAGAAATAGGTAAACAGTAGCCCTTTCAGAATCAAACAAAGCAAAACTCGGTTACTGGGTTACCTAGTCAGCGGTCAAGGTCAGTCAAAACTGCCGAAGTGTTCAAAGCATAGCCATAATTCGCCCACACAAATAACGCGACTCTACACAGAGTTGGGGAAAAGCGATGTTGGATCCTTACATGCCCAATATCTTGTTTTTGAATTAAAAAGGAATTTTTCTTATGAAATCACACGACTGTATCAAGTAAGTCAGAGCAAGATTCTCGTTTATTTTTTAAATACATAAGTATTTATAAGTAGTGGTGGATTAAAGCCCGACTGTAACGCGGCCGTAAAATAAAAATTAGAATAATCTCTTGGATTTATTTCAATTTAGTAACGCGTAATATCCTGTATTTACGGACTCATCCGTCTGTTGTTCGAAACTTGCCCGAATGGAAAGAATCCGGATAAGCGACGCGCTTCAAGATACCTCTAAGAAGTTTATAAAAAAACATTGATCTGTATCCAAATGGTAATTGTAAGATCCATCTAGTGGGGTATACAAAATATTATCTTACAACATCCTGCAGAAAATAAGGCGTTTTTATTTACAAAGGAAAATCCTATAAACCTTCAAACATATTAAAATGCAGTTTGAAAAAAAAAAAAAAAAAAAAAAAAAAAAAAAAAAAAAAAAAAAAAGAGGAACCATTAATCAAATAATAAAACTTATATAAAGGAACTATCAATTTTGTCTCATAACTCGTAACATTGTTCAAAATGACCCAACAGAATTCTCCCGACCAAACTGCAGTTCGCTAGTTTGCAACTGGCAAAAATCTCCGAGAAGCATGCACCCTTTGGGAATGTACCTTAGTGGCGTTAATAAAAAGACCTTGCCTGAAGATGGGAAATTGAATTTAATCCTTCCCGACAACTGAAATATAACGATTTTCCGCCAACGAACAAAAGCCCTATAACAACCGGTTGACTCGTAGCCAAGCAAGTTAAATCTAGTGATCCACCAAAAAACCTAATAACATATAAATAGCGCATTTTTTTTCTTTTTTTTTATTGTTGCTAAATATTTAATCTCTCCAAACCCAACCAGTCGTAGATGAATCTCTGATAACTCTATCTAAAGTAATAATTCCGTAAGTCATTGCAAGCAGTAGGTGATTCAGCAGAAATTTTCTTTATCTTTTACACCTGAATACCAGGAAGTTTTCTCCACTAGCCGAAAAGTGGATCTGGAAAAAAAAACTGGGAAAAAAACGGATGTAATTTAACACAAACCCAAAAACGGTCTAGAAGGACAGAAACAATAAACGCTATATACGTACCTTCCGTCATAGACTCTCAAATGGCAGAATTTCAAAATTAAGAGATAAATGACGCAAGTTGAAATAGGTTATGGTAAGATGGAGCCATTAAGGAAAATCAATAGCCCATATAAGTTTCCCTTTCCCAAAATGTCATTACCAATAAAAGTATCGGACTTGGCCGTATCTGCGTAGATTTCTGGATCGCTTAAAACAAGAAACGACTCCCGGATAGTTTCCAGTGCCATGTAACCGAAGTAACATCTTATTCTTCAGTTTAGGTGTTAGTAATGAAAATTTTTCACCAGCTTGGACTTACTTAAAGAAAAAAGCTTTTACCACCTGATAACCATTACCGTAAGTGATTGTAACCTCATACACCGTTTTCAGCCAACACTCATGGGGACAGGCTTATCATTTTTTAATTTTTTTCCCGTATGCCATCCGGCTTACGTTTGCGCCCCAAATTTACAATAATTAAGTGTTTGGAGACCTTTTTAGGGGATACCCCTACAATGCCTAAATGGTTGGTCTTATAATCTTTTCTAAATACCTTGAGAAGTACATTCACATAAACTAGTAGCTAAGTGCTAAACAAAGAAGACAAAGACAAATAATCCGCAGAGTAAAGTATCTAAATGGTTGAGTTTTTTAAAAACCGAAACATGGTTTATTATTTATTACTAGGTTTTATGTGTCCTACGTGCAAGGTTCTTAAAGTAGTCATACCATGGGTAAGGTATCGGCTATTCATCAATTTCGCGGTACCTATTAACTGTAGTAAAAGGTGGGGGATAACAGCACTTTTGCGCTGTAGTGGGTATTACAGTCCGTATGTAAATATGTCAAACATCTTCAATCATTAGGAACACTTTAACAGATCTTACGAAGAGCGTAGATTTTATTATGGTCTAAAAGCATCAACGAGGCGTTCGATATCTTAAAAGCGGACAAAGCAGCTCACCTAACTAAATTAAAATCCCTGATTTAAACTAAGGAAATTTTTTTTTATTTGCAACAGACGCCAATGCCTCAGAACCAATGGGGTAAGAAGCCGGGGTACTACTTCAGTTTAAAAAAAAAATGAAAAAAAAAAATAAAAAAACCAGTTTTTTTTCCTAAGCTTTTTATTCACGTAAACTAAAGCCCTCTGAAAGTAAATAATGCAGTAATAGGCAAGGAAGCGGGCTAGGTATCGTTAACTCACTAGTACATTTCAAGGTTCATAATTAATACTGGCTATCCTGTTAAAGTCCTCACTGAGCATAAGGTCACTTACCGTGAGTTTTTCAAAGGCTTTAATCACAAGTCCCAAAAGGAACGCAGTGACAAATGATCATTCAGGTCTTGGAGCCATGATAACATATCTTACCTGGGAAACGCAATTTATTCATAGCTGACGCCATTATCCCGCAAATCCCGCACCATACTGCCAAAGGAAACCATTAAATTAGACTAAAAGAATATAGAAACATCCGTGCCTATTTGTTAAAGAACGTAATCTCTAAACAAGAAAAGCCAAATTAACTACCCAAGAGATCACGAGCGAATTGAATTATCTTGGGTTGGAGCGCAGAACTGTTTACAGAAACTGAACAATAAAGCAAGTGTCCAACAGCGATAAGCAAAACAAAAAAATAAACACCAAACAAAACATAAATTCGAAAACGAACGAAAACAGGGTCAGCAGCAGCTAAGCTAAAAAACATAAACAAACCTTCGAGTAATCAGGAAACAGGGTCCAGCGGATAAGCAAACTATAAACACTTCGATGCAGCAAAAACCCTTAAAGAACAAAAGTATATTTAAAGTATGTGTAATCAAGCAATAAATGTTAATCAAATGTAATATTAAATTATCCGGTAGTCCGTGACGAGGAAAACCCGAAGAACTACAGCAGAGATTGACTAACGACGACCTAGGTAGTTAGTAATAATCACTTTCCATACCAATTCGTCAATAAACTTGGTTGCATTCCGTCATCCCAGGGTTCCCTATTATGTCACATGAAACGCCAAAATGCACTATTTTACCATGGCCTACAATGCTTACAGATATAAAAAGCCACATAACTAATTGTAACACGTGTCAAAACAAGGGATACAAAACAAGGACACACTAAGACACCTGTCAGTTTAGGGCTCCTATCCTGTGCTAAAATCAATCCGTTGAAGAAAGAATATACGTAGAATGTTTGTTTTTAACAGAATACGAAAGTCTGACAGATGGAAATAACCACTTCTTTAGTGTTAATACGTTCCTTGACACGTTTATATAGGAAAATTAGCACCAAAAAAAAAGCAAACAAAAAATCTCAACTTTTAACCGCAATTGAGTGGCGTTAGGAATATTTAATGAGTGCTAAATCAGTAAATATGTGGAATCTTCCAGCACAATAATCTGTGACTCAGGGTAGGAGTAAAATTCATAATAATCTCCATGAATGCGTTGTGTTTGAATTCCTATCCCATTTAAGAAAACAAATAATATATTTTACACACCCAGTCAATCGGTTTTGGTCAGAATAAGAGATAAAAAAAAATAAATAAGAAAAGTGTTCAACTGGTCTTACGAGTTACAACTCGTGATAATTTGGATCCCAAACTGGAGTATAAGCGGTTCATTCAGGAGGTTTTAAACTACCTTTATCAATTCATTAATCTTGAATAAGCCGCAAGTAGCCTTATACGGTAACGCCGGCCCTTAGAACTCGATTCAAACCAACCCCATATTTCAAGCCAAACCATTATTTATCAAATATTATATAAAAGAAAAAATATAATAAATAAATAAATATAAAAAATAAAATAGAAAAATATGGATACCAAGTGGAGTCAATATAATACCACGCCGTATAAGAAGTCGGAAGGGTTACCAAATTTAATAAACAAAACAATCACGGAATAACATCAATAAAAAAGCAAAAGCCAAAAAACGTAACCAAGTTTAGTTAAATTAAATATTCCAAAATAATATTGACGCTGAAAGATTTGCAACTCTAACTTAATCGCTTATTAGTAATGACAAATAAGCTAAAAGTTCAAAACACATATCCAAAACCTACTGGACATATTGTCTGTCCCGGTGGGATTTTATATTTCGTAGTCAAGAAAAAAAAAAAAATGAAAAAAAAAAATAAAAAATAAATAAAATAAATAAAATAAAACCAAAGAGATTTTAAAGTCAGGAAGTTCATAGAAGTGAAAATGTATATTCTATGCGAGTAATCTTATACCAGGGCAAATAGTATATATAAAAATTTGTATGGAGGAAAACCCTTTTTTCATTAGTATATTTGAACAAAACTGGAATATTTCACTTAACATAAGTTACAGTTATTTACCAATCAGCAAGATTTCCAACATGAAACTACAATAGTATTGTTCAATTTTGGTACTGGTTTTTTTTTTTCGAGACAGTTCTTCTCGTGTTGTGGTCGAGTATTTACAAAAAACAAAAAAAATATCATTCGAAATACTAAAGTCGTATTTAATTACAGCAAGTCCACGTAACTCTTAGCTGGCTGAGAGCAATCCTCCTGCCAAGTTGACGACGTCATCATTTGCCGTATCAGCACATTTGTTCCTTTTTAACGCCTCAATAATCCTGCTTACAACAGGCGTTCATCTGTGTGTTCGTCTCTGCTTGCAAAGCAGATTGACTGGGAGAAAGGAATTGCTTAAGTATCATGTAGAAACTCACATGACCATTAATAAAGCCACATAACCTATTCTTATCCGTGTGGTGGCAATGCAATTTTAGTTAAGGACCTTGCGAATCGTTTTTTTAAAAAATGAATAAACAAAATAAGCAAAAAATGAAATTTCATTATATAACAACAAAATAAATTAATTTTTTTAAAATTTTTTTTCTGAACCTCATAGAACAATTAGAGTCAATAATTCAGCTTATAAGACATGGGTAATAAACGGACATTTAGAATTATCAAGGTTATGGATATGAAATAGTTTTACTTGCAACATTAGTGCCTATCAACAATTCAAGGTAAAATCAACAATTTATGGGAAAATGTCACATTTTCTTTTTTGAAAAAAACCAAAAAGTTTATATAGACAATTAGTTACAATAGTAGGGGTTTCTTTCGTTGCAATCGCCCTGGCCTAATACAATAAAGCAAAAAAGTTTTAAAATTAAACCTCAGAGGAAGCGCGCGAAGAAAAAATTGAATATGAAACTTTTGTTTTAGGTTATTGGAGGGGCAACATAGGTATCAGATTTTTATCACCACTTAATTTCAGTTAGCATAGAGGAAATACAGAATCATGATTAATATTCTCTTTCACTCTTATGTTGCCTGGCAATCTTAACAAATAGCTTCCGTTTTCCAAAACTTCTTTTGTCTAGTAATTTACTCACCAGTAATATCTAAAATTTCTGTTTATTTGGGATTTCGTATTGAATATGTTTATGTTTATTTTTTATTAATTAATGGGATTTTTTATTTTACAGTCATCACCAGACACTACCTGGATAAGGTTACTTTGCAATCATTCGCAATTGTATTTAATAGGCCATGGATAAAAAAGTTTTGTAACAGCGTGACTCTTTTGAATTAACAAAAAATTATCCAGCGGAATTCATTGATGGGTTGAAGTCTGGTCCTAAATTGGCTCTCCTTCCCCTCCCCTGTATTTTGGATGTTCTGTCTGAATTTACTTTGCCCTTATGATCAAATATAATTTCACTTGCCAGGCTGATTAATAGGAGGACCTGTTACAAGTATCCTGCAGTACGAGAGTTTTCACATTCGCAACTTAAAAAAAATTGCGTTCGTCGCTGCGGACGACGGCAGTTGAGTATAACAACCGCCTACAATGTGGAAAAGGAATAAGCACTCCAATCATGGACTTCTTCGACACCGACACCTTGTATCTTACGTCGTTAATCTCCTTTTTAATGCGGAAAGCTCGCCGGCGGCTGTCGGCAAATGCGAGCTACAAAAGGGACAAATACTTCTGCAAACAAATTACGACCTGAAGGATATTCAACTCTCTAAACTTTGCTGGCGAAGGACTCGTGGCTGGGGATGAGTTTTATTCATCGCGAACGTAATCGTGTAGCTTAGGAATGCAGAGAATAAGTTATGAAGCGCAAATAGAACATATTGAGGTAACTCCCCGCCCAGGCATAATTTTTTCCCCTTGTTTTTAACCATTTAGAAATTGGCCGTTATTTTCGATTTGGCTATAGGTGGTTGGTTTTACTGGCCAACTGTGTAATGGACGAAAAACGTTGTTCACGAAAGCTAGTTAAATTGTGAGCAAGTTATAACCTCGTTCATGTATCCTATATATAGATAAATGATCTATAATAAACAGAACGAAACAAATATTTTTTTGTGTGTACGCCACTAGGAATTCTATATATAGAATGATCATAAATAACGGAATTAAAAAACAATACTATTTCTTTTGCCGTGTACGCAATAGGAATCTTATGTTTAAACGTGCACATATTATTAATCCATAATTATCATGAATCCAAGAGACATATGTATAAATAAACAACAAATCAGGTAGCCTATTAATCAATCTGTTACCTCCTTATTTATCTTACCAATATCTGCAGTTATATATGAGTTAAGTATATGGATTAATGGAATCAGATATATATAATAACCAGTTAGCAGAAAAATCAACGAATCAACTCAGCATAAACAAAATTAATAATTTTATCCAAATTCGATATATGGAAATTTTTTATCAGTTTAAAACAAAATGAATTTTTTATCATGTTGTTAAATATTCATTCTAATGCGATTATCAAGAGTACATTAGTATTTTCTGTAGCATAAGTTCACTCTAAGTGAGATAAGAAGGAAAAACTGAGTCATTAACAAAAAAAAATTATATATCACTTGATCACTATTATTTTTACCAATATCATTGTTTTTTAATATTTTAATTACTTGAAGTCAATTCCAAATGTTTACAAACCATGAATTTTTATTGTTTACTTTACTTATAATTAATTATATTTCACATAGTTTGTCCTGCATACACCTCCTATTACCAAGTCAAATTGGGCAAGTCAAGTTTTGAGTAATATTCAGTAGTTTGGTTTGGTATTTGCTGACCGAGCTAATGTAAGTTGTTTTACAAATAACAAAAATATGGAATGGTTTTAGTCCCCCACATATATTAAAAAGACTAAAACTAAAGAGGTCAACCAGATTGCTTAGCAGGAATGTGATCAGAACTATGAGACTAGCTAAAGATGAACGTAGAAAAAAAACCATAGAAAGCTAGGCCTAAGAATAAACATGCCGTGCACCATGTAGTCATTCAATGTTGTTTATAAACTTTATGTCCAAGCTCCGCTGCTTGAAGACAACTAACGCCTGGCGACCCTATAATTCAAGAAACGGCCACCGTACGGTGATCTGTAAGCGTTTGTCCTCATTTGGTTATTTGGTGTTCGATAATGTTAATTATGTCATCTTATAGGTATGTTCATAATGTTTCGAACTACTGTCTGTTCACCTTTAATGACTGGTAACGCCGAGATGGTAAGACCCGGGCAGAAGAAAGAGTTAGCTATCATTCATTAGAAGACCTGTTACCATCTTTACCTAACGCTTTATCATGTACGGGATAAAATTAAGAATTTAGACCATACATCATTGCGAGAAGCGATCAAAGCTAACTCGGTCATTAAGAAGAAACTTGTACAACATCATAGAAACCTGATCTTCCACCCCACGAAATTCAGAGAATATAAGTTATTTTTTGCTTAGTACTTCGTGGTTTCTACTAGAATCCTCACCTAAATCACACCGAATCATCATGAGTTTAAACAAAACATCGGTCGTAATAACCTTAAAAAGAATAATAAATACCGACTTCGTAAGTGGTATCTACCAAACCCCAAGACACTCCATTGGAATATGGAAGTGCAATAACCAACCGACTTAGCGTAAGATTATCGCAAGTCTGAACATTACACCTCAGAGGGCGCCTTATTATACAAGGCAACATGCCCTGTAGGGAGGCAGGTTTCCTCCGCCAGCTTGGGGAAGCGGTGGCCCTGGGGAGGTAACAAGTACCTCAAGGTGGGTAAGGATACGGCCATAAGGTTCGCACCTGGGGAAAACCAATCCCTAAGGGTATACCTTTGCCAGGGAAAACGTTTATTTAATAGTTACTGATAATAATAAGAAAAGAATCGTTGAAATGAATGAGGCAGATAGGTCCATAATCTCCTGAGAAGGATTTGTAGACAGGAGGGTATTTTTATGGACAATAGAACTTAACAAAAAACCTCTATTATAATCATGAAGGAATGAAGGTTTTGCTGAAACTTTCTAGAAACTATTTTTTTGTTTTTTTTTCCGGAAGATATAATTTGAAAAAGAAAATGACATTTGTTTTAGAAGCAGATAATCCATCTTGAAGAGAAAAGATTTCAACTCACTTTTAATTCTCAATATGGCCTTCCGCAGAATAAGAAGTTACTAACACAGGCATTATTGAATTTCTTTCTCCTATTGCAACAAAGGCTTATTTCAAGGGAATGAAGAAAGATTTTACTGTGTCTGAGGCTTTTACTTCCTTTGTTCTTGAGAAACGGCCATTTGACACTGGGTTCCACACAAAATACTTTGTTTGGATAAACTTACAACATTATGGGTTATTTCGGTGGCAACTTTCATCTATACGCTAAATATCATACTTTGGCTCAACAGAAGGCAGTTTGTAACGCGTAAATGGTGGGTTGGACTGATTCTTTAAACGTGATTACACGTGGTGTGCCTCAAGGGTCTAGTACTTGGGTCTCCCTTTGTTTTAATATACTTTTAATACAATGAACCTACCTTAATGTCAGTGCATGGGCCGTAAACAATTTAATTTTTTGCGGATGAATGTTTGGCTTGTTTCTGCTAGTTTCACTTTCCCATTTATTCACCCGACTTAAGGAATAAAAGTTAGGAATTTGTTTTGTTTTTTTAGTGAAGCTTGAGGTATACTTCAAAAGCAAATATGCTAAACTCCTAATACTAGTAAGAGTAAAAGTCTCCCCCCAAGAACTTTCCACCTTTCCTATCATTTCGCTTGATTGGCATTAATTGAAATGGGTAACGGAGCTTCCAAATACCTTAGGCTTGACTACACCTAATACCTTGACACTATACAAAACCAAAATTCAACAATTGAACAAATCCTCACTTAAACTGTCAGTCTCCGTATAACTGGAGCATAATTTAATTAGTACTATTCCGAGTATTTCTTGCCGACTGACATATTGCTTAAACTGTATTATGACTCTAGTGCCTCCCTACTTGAATAACCCCACCACCTCTTAAATTATGGGCTACGACAACTGTTACTGTGCTTAAGAAAGTATTGAAGGTACCAGTCAGTTACAAAAGCGGGTTGTCGCCTCCCCGTCCATGGCCTGGCTCGGTGAGAATCATCGCCCTTTACTTGCTCCCTGAAAGTGGCCCACGATTCAAACAAAAAGCAACAGATGCATAGTTACAAGTATGTGTTTGGAAGGGAATGGAGGAGGAGCGAAAATTAAACGGGTAATCAAGCCAAAAGGCAATGCATTAATCGAATGGAATATATAATGGACAAAAAGAGAGAGAGAGAAAGAGGGGGGGGAGGGTGTAGAAATGATTTAGCAAGATGTACGAGGGCAACGGTAACTAGACAAAGAAATGCATACAGTGTTTTAGGAGCGAGAGAGAGAAGAGTAAGAGAGCTTCATATTTATTTGTTTAGTTAGTCTGATAGGTATAGTTTAAGGACCTTGCTGTTTATGAATATATTTTATCTTAATATTTCTTGGAAAATAATTATTAAAACCTGAAATCCTAATCACAGTCCGTATTGTTTTTAAAATCGTTAATCCCTATTTTCTATATAGAAATGCCTTAAATATTGTTTTGGAAACTGACTAGTTGCATGATTTAATAATCATTCAGACAACGAACGGAAAATATTCCTTTTTCAATTATACCTATATGGCAGCTGGTATCTCTCTCTTCTCTCTCTTCCTTCCTCATTCATCAGTGTTTGACTGCCCCTCCGTCTTTAATCTCTCCTCCTGGATCTACATTATTTAAATAAATGGTAAACGTTTGATATGTTCATTTGGATGTGGGCCAAGGATCAAACAAAAACCGTAAATGGCTTACTCAAAACGTGTTTTCTTGGCTGCATCTATATTTTCCCTAGATTGACTGGACTATAATTACCCGTATTACCATAATAATTAAGTAGAACACGAATCTGGTCACCAAAGATGTTAACCAAATATAAACCACAGGATTTTGTAGCCACTGGGCTTTGTATTGAATTTCATTAATTTTGCAAGGGTAATATTTTTATTAATTATTAAGTCTAAGCTAACAAACATTACAACAGGATATGCCTAAATTCAGTACCACAGGATTTGTATTGTTTGTGACGTAACTTAATTGAGTACCAAGTAACAGAGGTTGTGGATGGGGCCACTTGGCTCCCGCCTCTCGCAACCATCAAGGCTAACTTAATAGAAAGTATTTTAATAACTGGTATTATTTCTTTATTATTAATTACATTATCATTCATTATTTCTTTACTGAAACTCTCGGGAGGAAAATGAATTGTGTGAACAAACAAAATGCGTGAAATGTTGTGCATACGGAGGAGGGGCCTTAATATAATGATGGTTGGTGGGGTATAAAAGGAATGTATACTATATAAACATATTATCCTAGTGTCCAACAATTATTCGTTGACAGTCTTTTGACCTTTAGCCTTTACCTGGCTCACGCCCCCCTCCGCCTACCCCCCCCCCCCCCCCCCCCCCCCCCCAAACCAAACCTCCCAAACCCCAAAACCCACCCCGGCTCAACGCTTACTACCTCACTCCGCCTCTTCCGTCTCTGCCTTTTAATTTGTTGACTTCATCAAGCAAAGGAAGATGTTCAGGTACACCTTGTGGTGTTACCCCCTCCAAGCTATTCAAGAAACCCATATTAACTTTCGATATCTCCTGTTCATAGTTACTTTCTTTTACATATTCCAATGTTTTTAAATATTGGTAATTGAAATAATTGAAAATATTAAATGGAGTATGAAATACTGTCATCCGAGTATTACTTTTACCGTTCCAAAAAAACATCCAACCAGAAACGATCTCATAATAACTGTACGACCTTTGAAACCCCGAACATGAGGACGTGCGGGGAAAGGTGACAGTTGGGTGACTCCATTAATGGTTAAGGCTTGACGGGGTTTCGCGGTATCACATTTATTATAAGGTTGGTGATCGTAATTAACCTTTCAACCGAGAATAAAAAGTTAATATTCAATGATTCTAAACTCACCATTGACGACGTGGGCACATAGCGTTATTAATGGTTACTGAGATCATCTTTTGTATATTTATTTATTTAAATTAACAAGGAAGGAAGGAATTTAACCCATCCCATGAGTCAGGCTTATTTGAACTCCCACAGAGGGGCTGGCCCCTAAAATTTAAAAATTTCGGGGGGGGGAAGAAAAATCAAAAATTATAATATTAATTATATATATATATGTATATATTATAAATTTATATTATATATAATATATATATATATAATATATATTAAGATATAATATTAAACATATATATATATTATATAATATTGTTATATATACTTATCATATAGTATAATAATACATATTAATCATATATATTATATTGCATATTATAATATGGAGAAATTATTCGTTTTATATTTGTTTCAATTAATTATTTTCCGATTCATCATTCCAAATTTCCTGCCATTTTTTAACCATAAAACTTCTTATGTATAGTTACATAATCCTTGTCAGGAAGTTTAATGCTCAGGTTTAGTAAATGTATGGCCGATTTAGCAGTGGCATCTGCTTTCTCATTACAGACGACTCAACATGGGCCGGAGTCCAGCATATTTCAATATTTACCCCGAGAGATATAGTTGGTTGAGGAGTTCTTTAATTTGTAATATCAGTTGATTTCTGTGAGTAACCTTTGAGGGCTTCTATGACACTTCTTGAATCGGAAAAAATAACAAATTTGAGATCCACCTTATCCTCAATTGTTTTAACCGTGTCATTTGTCAATAAATCGCTGATAGTTCAGAAGTAAATACTGATACTCACTAGGTAATGAGAGCCGACTTGTTTTGTCTGAGGATACTGCAAGCGCAGCCAATCTCCATTGAAGACTTAGAGCCATCAGTATTTAATTATATATATATATATATATATATATATAGATATATATATATATATAATTAATACTGATATATATATAAAGATATATATATATATATATATATATATATATATATATAATTAAATACTGATGGCTCTAAGTCTTCAATGGAGATGGCTGCGCTGCAGTATCCTCAGACAAAACAAGTCGGCTCTCATTACCTAGTGAAGTATCAGTATTTACTTCTGAACTATCAGCGAGACTTCGTAAAATGCGAAGTGCATTGAAGCTCCTATCCACCAATTCTCCAACAAAGAAACTCTTTAATTAAAGTGATGTATTTATAAACAATCATAAACCACCAATCCCAATTAGAGCGAATAGGCTGTTACAATCAACAAACACCAGAATTAACTTCAATTCATTCAACCATCTTTTTTCTCCTCTTTTGGATCATAAAGAAAAACAAGAATATGCTCTCATCTTTTTATTATCAAAAAGAATATAACTATACCTTGGAACATATTCAGAGGAATGGACCCCGCTATACTATATACGTATATATATATATATATATATATATATATATATATATAATATATATATATATATATATATAGTATGCGGGGTCCATTCCTCTGAATATGTTCCAAGGTATAGTTATATCTTTAGTTATATCCAAGGTATAGTTATATATATATATATATATATATATATATATATATATCTACTATATATATATATATACTATTATATATATATATATATATATATATATATATATATATATATATATAGATATATATATATATATATATATTCTATATATATATATATATATATATATATATATATATATATATATATATATATATATATATATATATATAGTATAGCGGGGTCCATTCCTCTGAATATGTTCCAAGGTATAGTTATATCTTTTTGATAATAAAAAAGATGAGAGCATATTCTTGTTTTCTTTATGATCCAAAGAGGAGGAAAAAAGATGGTTGAATAAGATTAATTCTGGTGTTTGTTGATTGTAACAGCCTATTCGCTCTAATTGGGATTGGTGGTTTATGATTGTTTATAAATACATCACTTTAATTAAAGAGTTTCTTTGTTGGAGAATTGGTGGATAGGAGCTTCAATGCACTTCGCATTTTTACGAAGTCTCGATGTAAGGACAAAGGTGGCTCCCCACTTTCACATAAGACTGAGATATTAGGGGAAGATCTAAATGCTCCACTACAAAGACTAAGGCTTCGAGTATATATTTGATCTAAAGACTTTAAGGTAGCTTTAGATCCTGATCCATATATTGGGCTACCGTAATCTATTCTAGATAAAGCTAATGCTTTATAGATCATCAGTAGAGTTGATCTCTTTGCTCCCCATATTGTATGAGACAACTTCATCATTAGGTTGAGAACATTATCAAATTTAAATTGATATATGATATGTGCGCTTTCCAATTGAGGTAGGTATCGAATATTAGTCCCAAAAATTTTACCTTATCCTGGAATTGGTTTTGAGCGTCGCCCAATGTGAATTTTATATCCTGGTTTTGCTTCCATCTGCTATTCTTGTAGGACATTATTGCTGGACTTTTTTCAGTTGAAAGTGTGAAACCAACAAAAGCAGTCCAAACTTGTATTTTACGAGTAGCGTTATTCAGAATTCTTTATAAGTGACGAAGGTTATTTAACGAGTACTATATTGCAAAGTCGTCCACATACAGACTACTTTTCACTTCCTGTGGCATTTGAGCAACTATGCCATGACCTCCTAATGCAAAAATAGTTCCACTTAAGGCACTACCCTGGGGTACTCCACAATCAAGGTTGAAAGATTCTAAATAAATATTGTCTATGCGAGTTTGGATGTTCTTCCACTAACAAAAGTTCTAATAAAAATAGGAAGGTGTCCTCGAAAACTGTTGTGATGTAAGGATTTTAGTATTGAATGCCTCCAAATAGTATCTTATGCCTTCTGAACGTCAAAAAATATGGCTACTGTGATTTGCTTTCGTTCAAAACCTCTACTGATATAATTTTCCAAGTGTGATAGAGAGTCCAAGGTGGATCATTCTGTTTGAGAGCCAAATTTTGAAGCTGATGAAATGTTGTCACTACGTAAATGCCGGTTAAATCTCTAATTTGCCATTTTTTCCAGTAATTTCCATGCCTTTGGAAATAGATGTTGTGTGCAAAGGTGATTATAAAAATCTAATAGATAGGCCTGAGCCAAAGGGGCTAGATTTTTTATCATATCAAAATTTATATTATCTTTACCAGGGGCCGTTGAACTACAATTTGATAATGCAAATTTCATTTCCTCTGTTATAAATCTTTTATTGTAGAAGATATCTTCCACTGTATCAAAATTCAATAGAATTGCTTCATCTTTTCTTTTAATGGAAAGAAAGTGGGCATCCAAATTATTTATTCTGCTTATGTTTTCAATACTGCGTCCAATAACATTTGAGATTGCCTGTGTATCATGAATTAGCGAGCATTATGCATTAATACATGTCTGGCAGGTCTGCTATACGAGCCATTAATTTCTCTAAATTTCTGCCACACTTGTTGCACTGAAGTAGTTTCTGATAGACTGGATACATATTTTTGCCACGAATTTATTTTCCATTTTATTGGTTCGTCTCTGAATTTAGCAGATATATTTTTTCATAATACTGATTTCTATGGCTATATCAACGAATTTGTTTATGGTATTTCCCACCATTAGGGGACCAGTACTAAAATTTTTAAATCTTTTTTCTAAGGTTTCTAATTTTCATCTAATTGCATGCGTTTCATTCATTAATTGGGTTAAAGCCTCTGATCACCAAGGAACCGAGTGTCTCATTGGTCGGGCATCCGTCAGGGCATAGATTTAGCAGCTGCTTTTGTGATGAAGTTTTCGAGGAAATCATTTGTTTCATCCTGATCTTGTGAATAATGGATGGGAGGCATTTGACCCGTATAAAATTGAAACTTATCCCAGTCAGCTTTATTTGTATAGGTCATCTAGGACGTTTCATTCAAACCTATCAATAATATTGTTGGAACAGAGTTACATCTGTTGATGAATATGTTCCATGAGTTTTTGAATAGCAAGTGCTCATATCTCCCTCATTTAATATACAGAGGTTATGATCATTTATTATTTGTTCAATCTTGGAACCATTTGTATCAACACTAACACAGTTCGTGTCCCAAAGGGGATTGCGGGCGTTGAAGTCTCCCAGTTAATATGAAATCCTCTTGCAGATCTGGCAAATCTTTGGGTAAATTTTACAGATCATAGTTGCAAGAAGGTTGATTATACATATTGTAAATATTAAAGGTGTTATCATTCAGATGTAATTTAACTCCAGATAATTGAAACTCTACAGTTTTAATTATCATGGCATCGTAAGTTACTTTGTTATGAATATATATCGCATTTCCTAATGGATCAGAGTTAGGTTTCTGTTTAACTGCGCTACATCACTTTTTTGTTAGGTTTCGATTCTTTGAATATCACTTCCTGATGTTTACTTTGATTATGATTTGCTTTATTATCATTTGGATTATGGTTAGGTTTTTCTATAAATTTTTCAAGATGAACAGTGCCTGTTGCACGCTTCTTTATAAGATGATCAACACACATACAACCACTATTGTGTGTTTCTAGTTTACCATGTTGGTTTTTATTCTATTTATTTTTTTTGACAAAGTTATCGATGACATTATTAATAATGAGTATATTCATGTTCTTAATATAATTAATTTCAGATAAGAAGCAATCATTGCAATTGCAAGAGATTTTGTGGGCAGTTTTATTCTCGGTTGTTTTGTGAAAATCATCTTGATTTCTCAGTTGTACCTATAACTGGAGAAAAGATTTATTTCTTCAAGGGGTGCATTGGTAATTGGATTTTCTTCAATTACTTGCGTATCAGAAGGATTCTTATAGGCCTCGACCTTTACCACATGTTTAATGGCTTCACTAATTGTTATATTGAGTTCAGATTCAGTGACTTGGGGTTGAGGCAATGTATCTGTTTCTTCAACAAGTCGATTTGGTACTTCAACCAACAAATCTTCCTCCATAATAGCATTAGAAGAAACCTCTTCAGGTTCACCCAAACATTTTTCTTTATTAGATTTTTAACATTTTATTTCGGAAGGGTTGCATTTTCAAAGACCCGTTTTTATTCTCTCAGGGTTAGATTTTGGGGGTTCATGATCAACCATATCCATTTCGGAGAGATCTTCTATGTATATTTTTGGAAGTTTCCTTAGTGGTGAGTATCCCAAATCTGTTTTGTATTGGCGTAAGAGTTTCTTGTTTATTTTTAGCGTTTTGAGTGTCATTGCTTTTTGCATTTTCATTTATTCTATTGATATACTTATGCTTAAATGAATAATGAGGCGTAGCTGTATTAGTACAAGAATAATATGGTCCAGGGTGACTCGATGAATAAGAATTGGAGAGGCTTTGATTCTGCAAATTAGGTCTTGTGGAAGAAAGCACCGTTTTTGAACCATCAGTCGAATCACGTGGAATGGATAAAATACTTGAATAAGTTGTTTCTCTGGCATTATTAGTTCCCAAGAGTTTTTTCCTGGCGGCTTCAAAGGTAATATGCTCATTATTAGCTGTTTCAACTAGAGCCTGTTTCACTTTATATTGGTGACATTGTCTAGAGTTCGGAGAATGAACTCCCTTACAATGGAAATCAAATTTCTCTTATGCATTCAGAAGAGAGATCATGGAACTGAGCAGTTCAAACATCTTTTCTCGTTGGTGTATCTGACACTGACATGGCCAAAATCATAGCACCTATAACACCGCATGGGCCTTGGGTGAAATGTTCTGACATGGATGTTTAAGTGTCTAATTTTAATGTAGCCAGAGAGATATGGTGTGGAAAACACCAATAAGATGTCATTGCTATTTCCTTTTAGTTTTTTAACAGTAGGAGTGAACCTCTTCAGTATGGGCCTCTTCTGAAAACTCACAGAGATCACCACAATAAATCATTCCCTTTGCATAGTTGAGGGTGTAGTGGGGAAAGACACTCAGAATATTATCCGAAGAGGAGGATGTAAAATTATTTAATAATACTGCTTGAGTCTCATTGCCAGCTTTTATTAGTATATTATCGCCATAGCGTTTTAAATTTCCTTATGGGTTGGTATCAATTTTTTGTTTCTAGGTGGAGTGATCCTTTATTGGCGGAGTGATCCTGTTTATTGCCTAGGTCGTCAACAGGGTTTTCCTTACTCATGTTGGCAAAGGTCAACAGTGTCTGGGGTTCGCCATAGGATCCAGGGGTAAATAAAGGAAAACATCATCAATATTAGTTTTTTTTTTTTGGGGGGGGGGAGTGGGGGGGGAGGAAGGGTGGTTTGGGGGAGGAATATTTTAGAGGAAGAAAATTTTCAGACTGCCTGTCACCTAAAAAGAAACCTCATTAGCCTTCCATGAAATTAATTTCACTACCAATGACACCAGTGAGAGCTGACTCCCGAATGTCCACTCCATACCCTACCCTGAAGGGATGGTAGTATCACCATCATTAGAGTGGCCCAAGTGTAAGTCAACTTGCTTGATAGGACTGAGAGCATTTCAGGAACATAATAATTCCCACTTTAATCATGCGAGGGCCAATTTTGGTACTGAGATAGTTCCGCAT
>NC_087202.1:73319044-73449044 GCF_015104395.2 Macrobrachium nipponense | reverse complement strand
TCTCTCTTCTTTGGATAGGGAATTATCTTCTGAATATAATAATAATAATAACAATGAGGAGGGGGAGGAGGCGGGATACACAACAGAACCCCACACTATAAATACCACCCAGTCGAAGTGAGGACTGTGAAAAAAAACTAATAATGATAAATTTTAAATTTTCCAAAACTGTACCATCTTATTTCGTGAAGGATTTCTTATATGAAATTCATAAATCATTTTGAGCTTACGAAATACATATAAACAAGGCTTAACCCTTTATGAATATACATTTTGTGAAGACGGTAAATTTTTTTTCACGGCAATACAGCTGAATTTGAATTTATGCAAACGATGAGCTGACTTCTGCGTCTCGTAGGTAACAAGATTTTTGTGCTTTATATTATTACAAGGACAAAAGTAAAAAATAAAAACATGAAACGTATGCATTTGAATGCTCTGCAAGGGTTGTTTTATCTATATAATTCATTCGAGAGATAAGACTGAAGGAGCTGTAAAACTGGTAGTGAAATATGTACAGTCAGTTACAAAAGCGGTGTCGCCCCGCCAGGCCTGCCTCGGAGAGATCATGCCCTTCTTGCCCTGAAAGTGGCCCACGTTCAAACAACCGATACATAGTTGGAGTAGTTCGAATGGGAGGAGGAGCGAAATTACATAATCAAGCAAAGAAATGCAATAATGTATGAAATATATATGGACAAAGAGAGAGAGAGAGAGAGAGAGAGAGAAAGGTGGATGGGGGAGGGGGTGAGATATAAAGGTGGGTACACACGTGCGAACCGAACCTTGTATTGTAACCGATTCTTGTAACAAAAACGCAAGTGTGGACGGTTCCTCGAACCCGAACCCCGAACCCGAACGAGGTTCGAGGCTCGTTCGCCCTCCGTCCCGCCATTGTCGTTTTTGGGCCCCGCATCAAAAGGGAGGTCTCTTTGAACGTTACGCTTGTGTGGACGGGGCCTGTATTACACGCGTTAACAACAGAGGTTGCTGAACTTGTTAACACCGACTATGAACAAGACCGTCCATAGTAGAGTCCCTTGTTTTGGTCAGTCAGTACGTATATGTCTACCATGGCTGATTGGAGTGAGGAAGAGGTCCTTCAATTTATTAGCTATTACGAAGAACAGACTTCTTGGAATCTCAAGTCAGCGAGTAATTCCCGTCCACTATTTCTACCCTTCTAGTATATAACCTTGATTGCCACCATCTTCTTTTATTTCGCTTCATCTTCGTTAAATAATGTGTATAAATGTACGCGGCAGCTGCTACTTGCATGGTGGCCATCGTCGGTAAACAACCCGGACAGAGACAGACTGGTGATCGCAGTGGATTGAAATGAAGTTACGTGCTTAACGTGGTTACGGTTCGTCCTCTACATTTTGACACCTTGTAACCGTATATGCGTAACTCAGTTACGCATACAAGGTTCGGCTCTCACGTGTGTACCCACCTTAATACGAGTACAGGAACGGTAACGAAAGAATTGCATACAGTGTGGGAGAGAGAGAGAGAGAGAGAGAGAGAGAGAGAGAGAGAGAGAGAGAGAGAGAACTTTTACTCCTGTTTAGTTATTAATCTGATAGATATATTTGAGACCATCTGCTTTAATAAATATGTTATTGTATGTATATTGTTAAATAATGATGAAATCTTATCACATGGTATTGTTTTCAGTCGTTATCATGTTGTCTATATAAAAAGCCTTAAATATTGTTGGAACCGACTATTCATATTACTATTATTCAGACGGTATTATCCTCCATTTCATTATCCTATAAGGAGCTGTATTCTCATTCTCTCTCTCTCTCTCAATCTGTCCTGCCATCCGTCCATCTTATATCACCTGGATCCACTATTTGAATTATGGTTAACGTTTGATATGTTATTTGGATAAGACCAAGGATCACAAAACCATAAATGGCTACTTTTATAACTTGGGCTTGGCTGCATCTGTTTTTGCCCTATAATTACCTGTATTACCAATAATATACGAATCTGGTCACAAAGATGTTACACACCAGGTTTTGTTACCGTGGGTTGTATGTTTCATCAAAGCATCAATTTTACAAGTATAATATTTTATTATTCCATGCTAAGAGCACATTACTGGGTATACTAATCTAGTACAGGATTTGGATGCAATTATATTGCTTGAAAAAATAATTAAATAACATGGGTAACGGGTAACAATTAAATTTAATTCATTACATGAATATTTTATTGCATGTAAAAATAACAATAAACTACACTTAATGTGCAACTTCATACACCTTACGAGTATGAATACATATTACATAAATTAATGACCTCGTTAATAGCGGGTCCAACCACCGCGGGCGTCTATTACCTCGTTCAGGCGGGTTGGCATGGAGGCTACAAGGCATTTGCAAACGTTTGGTCTGGTCGCACGGATTCCCATACCTCTCTCACTGACCGGTCAATAGCATCGCATGTCCGTTCTGGTCCCATTTTTATTTCTTGTTTCATTATCCCCCATAGATTTTCTATGGGGTTGATATCACAGCCTTTGGCAGGCCAGTCCATTACCTGAATTTCAGGGTGCCTCCTGCACCACTCAGTCACAATGTGGGCGGTATGTATGGGGCTATTGTCCTGGACAAAGATGATGGGTTCGTTGTCAGGGATTGCCATGGCTCTTACTGTTGGCAGCATCACATCTTGTAGAAGTAATACATATTCCCTGGCATTCAACTTGCCGTTCACCCTTACTAGTTCCTCTGGGCCACGACTCGACATCCAGCCCCAGTAATTAACTCCAACCCTGCCGCTCCTGGCTCTCTCTGGAATGTTGCTAGCATCATATCTTGTGCCGATGCGTCGCCAAACATGCCTTGCTGTGGCCTCCACCGACGTAAGTAAGTTTCGTCACTAAAGATGACATTTTTCCAATAATCGGAATCGTCAACGAGATGTTGCAGAGCAAAGCCCAGACGAGCGTCACGGTGCCATTCCTTTAGCTCTTCTTTGACCGCCAGAACATGACAACCGATCCCGTGCTCCCTCAGGCGACGTCTGGGTCTGTGGAGTGCACGGGAGATGCAATTCTTGCGTGATGGTTACCACTGCTTTCTTGGAGTTTGCTCTGGATGCTGCAACGATTTGTTCGTCGTGTTGTTACATGTGGTCGTCCTCTCCTTGGTGTATTTGCCAATGTCCCCTCTTCCTGCCATCTTAATATCCACCTTTGGACTGTGCGTGTTGACACTCCAATGCTGACGGCAGTATCTCGTGTCGGAACACCACGCTGCCACTCACCAATAATCCGCCCTCTTTGAGTTATATGCTCAACAGAGTTGTCTTTGTTTGCCTCCGCCATCCCTACAAACATTGCATTGATAAGTATATAATATATAGTATATAATATATAGATTAATATATAGATTATAGCGCACAACATTATATGTTATAACATAATAACAGTTATTCCAACCATATAGATAAACTCAACGACTGGGACTAACACTTAACTAAGTGTGTGTAGATAATTGTAATTACTGAATAAACCTCCCACAAAGGCTGCAAACACACGGCTGTGAAGACCACGGGCGTTTTACAGATCGTGTGTGTGGCACGTTACCTCGTATAAAAACAAGGATTCTTAACGCAAACGATAGTAACAGTCGTTAACCAGATATACGAAGACGATTTTTCCTCAGTTCGACACCAAATTTCTCTCATACTTTTTCTTTTTCTTATTATTACTTCAACCTCCTTCAAATTTTACCAACTCTCTCCCACCTTGCTATCCAACCTCTTATTCTCCTTTCACTGTCATGATTTCTGGGAAGGAATACCATTGCTGGGATTGGAATTATTTTCGAAACCAATTGTGGGAGCTGTGGTTGTCTAACCAAATACCCGAGTGTTTGGAGCATAAGAATGTCAGTATCTTTTTATTGGCATGCGGAACTATCTCAGTACCAAAATTGGCCCTCGCATGATTAAAGTGGGAATGATTATGTTCCTGAAATGCTCTCAGTCCTATCAAGCAAGTTGACTTACACTTGGGCCACTCTAATGGTGGTGATACTACCATCCCTTCAGGGTAGGGTATGGAGTGGACATTCGGGAGTCAGCTCTCACTGGTGTCATTTGTAGTGAAATTAATTTCATGGAAGGCTAATGAGGTTTCTTTTTAGGTGAGTACAGGTTCAGTCTGAAATTTTCTTCCTCTAAAATATTCCTCCCCCAAAACCACCCTTCCTCCCCCCCCCCAAAAAAAAAGCCCCCCCCCAAAAAAAAAAAAAAAAAAAAAAAAAAACTAATATTGAATGATGTTTCCTTTACCCCTGGATCCTATGGCGAACCTCAGACACTGTTGACCTCTGCCAACATGAGTAAGGAAAACCCTGTTGACGACCTAGGCAATAAACAGGATCACTCCGCCAATAAAGGATCACTCCACCTAGAAACAAAAAATTGATACCAACCCACAAGGAAATTTAAAACGCTATGGCGAAAATATACTAATAAAAGCTGGCAATGAGACTCAAGCAGTATTATTAAATAATTTTACATCCTCCTCTTCGGATAATATTCTGAGTGTCTTTCCCCACCACACCCTCAACCATGCAAAGGGAATGATTTATTGTGGTGATCTCTGTGAGTTTTCAGAAGAGGCCCATACTGAAGAGGTTCACTCCTACTGTTAAAAAACTAAAAGGAAACAGCAATGCCATCTTATTGGTGTTTCCCACACCATATCTCTCTGGCTACATTAAAATTAGACACTTAAACATCCATGTCAAAAAATTTCACCCAAGGCCCATGTAGTGTTATAGGTGCTATGATTTTGGCCATGTCAGTGTCAGATGCACCAACGAGAAAAGATGTTTGAACTGCTCAGTTCCATGATCTCTCTTCTGAATGCATAAGAGAAATTTTATTTCCATTGTAAGGGAGTTCATTCTCCGAACTCTAGACAATGTCACCAATATAAAGTGAAACAGGCTCTAGTTGAAACAGCTAATAATGAGCATATTACCTTTGAAGCCGCCAGGAAAAAACTCTTGGGAATAATAATGCCAGAGAAACAACTTATTCAAGTATTTTATCCATTCCACGTGATTCGACTGATGGTTCAAAAACGGTGCTTTCTTCCACAAGACCTAATTTGCAGAATCATAGCCTCTCCAATTCTTATTCATCGAGTCACCCTGGACCATATTATTCTTGTCCTAATACAGCTACGCCTCATTATTCATTTAAGCATAAGTATACCAATAGAATAAATGAAAATGCAAAAAAGCAAGGACTCTCAAAACGCTAAAAATAAACAAGAAACTCTTACGCCAATACAAAACAGATTTGGGATACTCACCACTAAGGAAACTTCCAAAGATATAGAAGATCTCTCCGAAATGGATATGGTTGATCATGAACCCCCAAAATCTAACCCTGAGAGAATAAAAACGGGTCTTTGAAAATGCAACCCTTCCGAAATAAAATGTTAAAAATCTAATAAAGAAGAATGTTTGGGTGAACCTGAAGAGGTTTCTTCTAATGTTATTATGGAGGAAGATTTGTTGGTTGAAGTACCAAATCGACTTGTTGAAGAAACAGATACATTGCCTCAACCCCAAGTCACTGAATCTGAACTCAATATAACAATTAGTGAAGCCATTAAACATGTGGTAAAGGTCGAGGCCATAAAGAGTCCTTCTGATACGCAAGTAATTGAAGAAAATCCAATTACCAATGCACCCCTTGAAGAAATAAATCTTTCTCCAGTTATAGGTACAACTGAGAAATCAATGATTTTTCACAAAACAACCGAGAATAAAACTGCCCACAAAATCTCTTGCAATTGCAACGATTGCTTCTTATCTGAAATTAATTATATTAAGAACCTGAATATACTCAAAATTAATAATGTCATCGATAACTTTGTCAAAAAAAAATAAATAGAATAAAAACCAATATGGTAAACTAGAAACACACAATAGTGGTTGTATGTGTGTTGATGCATCTTATAAAGAAGCGTGCAACAGGCACTGTTCATCTGAAAAATTTAATTTATAGAAAAAACCTAACCATAATCCAAATGATAATAAAGCAAATCATAATCAAGTAAACATCAGGAAGTGATATTCAAAGAATCGAAACCTAACAAAAAAGTAATGTAGCGCAGTTAAACAGAAACCTAACTCTGATCCATTAGGAAATGCGATATATATTCATAACAAAGTAACTTACGATGCCATGATAATTAAAACTGTAGAGTTTCAATTATCGGGAGTTAAATTACATCTGAATGATAACACCTTTAATATTTACCCAAAGATTTGCCAGATCTGCAAGAGGATTTCATATTAACTGGGAGACTTCAACGCCCGCAATCCCCTGGGACACGAACTGTGTAGTGTTGATACAAACTGGTTCCAAGATTGAACAAATAATAAATGATCATAACCTCTGTATATTAAACGAGGGAGATATGAGCACTTGCTATTCAAAAACTCATGGAACATATTCATCACAGATGTAACACTGTTCCAACAATTATTATGAGGTTTGAATGAAACGTCCTAGATGACCTATATGGCAGTGACCATTTCCCTATTTTGATAACCATGTTGGGACATACACCAACTACTCGTATTCAACGTTATAATACAAATAAAGCTGACTGGGATAAGTTTCAATTTTATACGGGTCAAATGCCTCTCATCCATTATTCACAAGAATCCTGAAACAAATGATTTCCTCGAAAACTTCATCACAAAAGCAGCTGCCAAATCTATGCCCTGACGTATCCCCGACCAATGAGACACTCGGTTCCTAGGTGGTCAGAGGCTTTAACCCAATTAATGAATGAAACGCATCCAATTAGATGAAAATTAGAAACCTTAGAAAAAAGATTTAAAAATTTTAGTACTGGTCCCCTAATGGTGGGAAATACCATAAACAAATTCGTTGATATAGCCATAGAAATCAGTATTATGAAACAATATATCTGCTAAATTCAGAGACGAACCAATAAAATGGAAAATAAATTCGTGGCAAAAATATGTATCCAGTCTATCAGAAAACTACTTCAGTGCAATAATGTGGCAAAAGAAATTTAGAGAAATTAATGGCTCGTATAGCAGACCTGCCAGACATGTATTAATGCATAATGGCTCGCTAATTCATGATACACAGGCAATCTCAAATGTTATTGGACGCAGTATTGAAAACATAAGCAGAATAAATAATTTGGATGCCCACTTTCTTTCCATTAAAAGCAAAGATGTCTTCTATAATAAAAGATTTATAACAGAGGAAATGAAATTTGCATTACCAAATTGTAGTTCAACGGCCCCTGGTAAAGATAATATAAATTTTGATATGATAAAAAAAATCTAGCCCCTTTGGCTCAGGCCTATCTATTAGATTTTTATAATCATCTTTGCACACAACATCTATTTCCAAAGGCATGGAAATTACTGGAAAAAATGGCAAATTAGAGATTTAACCGGCATTTACGTAGTGACAACATTTCATCAGCTTCAAAATTTGGCTCTTAAACAGAATGATCCACCTTGGACTCTCTATCACACTTGGAAAATTATATCCGTAGAGGTTTTGAACGAAAGCAAATCACAGTAGCAATATTTTTTGACGTTCAGAAGGCATAAGATACTATTTGGAGGCATTCAATACTAAAATCCTTACATCACAACAGTTTTCGAGGACACCTTCCTATTTTTATTAGAACTTTTGTTAGTGGAAGAACATCCAAACTCGCATAGACAATATTTATTCAGAATCTTTCAACCTTGATTGTGGAGTACCCCAGGGTAGGGCCTTAAGTGGAACTATTTTTGCATTAGGAGGTCATGGCATAGTTGCTCAAATGCCACAGGAAGTGAAAAGTAGTCTGTATGTGGACGACTTTGCAATATAGTACTCGTTAAATAATCTTCGTCACTTATAAAGAATTCTGAATAACGCTACTCGTAAAATACAAGTTTGGACTGCTTCTGTTGGTTTCAGACTTTCAGCTGAAAAAAGTCCAGCAATAATGTTCTACAAAGAATAGAGGATGGAAGCAAAACCAGGATATAAAATTCACATTGGGCGACGCTCAAAACCAATTCCAGGATAAGGTAAAATTTTTGGGACTAATATTCGATACCTACCTCAATTGGAAAGCGCACATATATATCCATTTAAATTTAATAATGCTCTCAACCTAATGATGAAGTTGTCTCATACAATACGGGGAGCAAAGAGATCAACTCTACTGATGATCTATAAAGCATTAGTTTTATCTAGAATAGATTACGGTAGCCCAATATATGGATCAGGATCTAAAGCTACCTTAAAGTCTTTAGATCAAATATATACTCGAAGCCTTAGTCTTTGTAGTGGAGCATTTAGATCTTCCCCTAATATCTCAGGCTTATGTGAAAGTGGGGAGCCACCTTTGTCCTTACATCGAGACTTCGTAAAAATGCGAAGTGCATTGAAGCGCCTATCCACCAATTCTCCAACAAAGAAACTCTTTAATTAAAGCGATGTATTTATAAACAATCATAAACCACCATTCCCAATTAGAGCGAATAGGCTATTACAATCAACAAACACCAGAATTAATCTTATTCAACCATCTTTTTTCCTCCTCCTTGGATCATAAAGAAAACAAGAATATGCTCTCATCTTTTTTAGTATCGAAAAGATATAACTTAACCTTGGAACATATTCAGAGGAATGGACCCCGCTATACTATATATATAGTATATAATATATATATATATATATATATATATGCATATATATATATATATATATATATATATATATAATATTAATACTGATGGCTCTAAGTCTTCAATGGAGATTGGCTGCGCTGCAGTATCCTCAGACAAAACAAGTCGGCTCTCATTACCTAGTGAAGTATCAGTATTTACTTCTGAACTATCAGCGATTTTATTGACAAATGCCACGGTTAAAACAATTGAGAATAAGGTGGATCTCAAATTTGTTATTTTTTCCGATTCAAGAAGTGTCATAGAAGCCCTCAAAGGGTTTACCTCACAGAAATCAACTGATATTTATAAATTAAAGAAACTCCTCAACCAACTATATTCTCTCGGGGTAAATATTGAAATATGCTGGATTCCGGCCCATGTTGAGTCGTCTGTAATGAGAAAGCAGATGCCGCTGCTAAATCGGCCATACATTTACCAAACCTCTGCATTAAACTTCCTGACAAGGATTATGTAACTATACTTAAGAAGTTTTATGGTTAAAAAATGGCAGGACATTTGGATTGATGAATCGGAAAATAATTAATTGAAACAAATAAAACGAATAATTTCTCCATATATATATATATAATATATATATATATATATATATATATATATATATAGACATATATATATATGATATATATGAATATATGTATATATATATATATATATATATACATAATATATGTATATATGTATATATATATATAATATATACATATATTGTATATATGTATATATATATATATATATATAATATATATCTATATATATATATAGTATATATGTATATATATATATATATATATATATATATATATATAATTTTTCTCCCGAAATTTTTCGGGCCAGCCCTGTGGGAGTCAAACCTGACTCACTGGGATGGTTAATCTCCTTCCTTTAATAAATAAATATACAAAGATGATCTCAGTAACCATATAACGCTATGTGCCAGTCGTCATGGTGAGTTAGAATCATTGATATTAACTATTATCGGTAAAGGTATTACGATCACACACCTTATAAATGTTGATACGCGAACCCGCACAATCCTCATGTTCGGGGTTTCAAGGTCTTAGCAGTTATGAGATCGTTCTGGTGGATGTTTTTTGGAAGGTAAAGTAATACTCGGATGACAGTATTTCATACGCCATTATATTTTCCAATTATTTAATTACCGAAATTAAAAACATGGATATGTAAAAGAAAGAATGAGCAGGAGATATCGAAAGTAATGGGTTTCTTGAATAGCTTGGAGGGGGAACACCGACAAGGTGTACCTGACATTAGCTGATGAAGCAACAAATAAAGCGGAGTGAGTGAGTAAGCGTGAGCGGGTGGGGTTTGGGGAGGGAGGGTTTGGTTTGGGGGGGGTGGGGGGGGGGGGGGGGGGGGGCGTGGCAGGCTAGCTAAAGGTCAAAAGACTGTCAACGAATAATTTGAGACACTAGATAATATGTTAATAGTATACATCCTTTATACCCCACCATCATTATATTAAGGCACCGATGCACACATTCACTGCATTTTATTTCACACAATTCATTTTCCCCGAGAGTTTCAGAAAGAATATAATGAATGTAATATAATATAAGAAATATAGCAGATTAAAATACTTTCTATTAAGTAGCCTTGATGGTTGCGAGAGGCGGAGCCAAGTGGCCCATCACACTCAAATACTGGTAACTCAATTAAGTTACGTCACAAATACAAATCCTGTGGTACTAGATTAGCATATCCTGTAATGTGTTCTTAGCTTAGATTAATAAAATATTACCCTTGCAAAATTAATGAATCATACAGCCCATGGCTACAAAACCTGGTGTGTAACATCTTTGTGACCAGATTCGTATATTATTGGTAATACGGGTAATTATAGTCCAGTCAATCTAGGGAAAATATAGATGCAGCCAAGAACACGTTTTTGAGTAGCCATTTACGGTTTTGTGATCCTTGGCCACATCCAAATAACATATCAAACGTTTACCATTATTTAAATAGTAGATCCAGGAGATATAGGACGGAGGGCAGAACAACAGATGAAGAGAGAGAGAGAGAGAGAGAGAGAGAATACAGCTGCATATAGGATAATGAAAAAGGATATTTCCGTCTGAATGATATTAATATGAATAGTCAGTTCCAACAATATTTAAGGCTTTTTATATAGAAAATAGGATAACGATTTGAAACAATACGATGTGATAAGATTTCATAATAATTATTTTCCAAGAAATATAAGATAACATATTCATAAAACAGGTCTCAAATATACCTATCAGACTAACTAAACAGAAATATGAGCTCTCTCTCTCTCTCTCGCTCCTTACACTGTATGCATTTCTTTCGTTACCGTTCCTCGTACTCTACTACATCTCACACCCTCCCCCCCTCTTCTCTCTCTCTTTTTGTCCATATATATTCCATTCATTAATGCATTCCTTTGGCTGATTACCGTAATTTCGCTCCTCCTCCCATTCAAACTACTGTAACTATGCATCGGTTGTTTGAACGTGGGCCACTTTCAGGGCAAGAAGGGCATGATCTCACCGAGCCAGGCCTGGCGGGGCGACACCGCTTTTGTAACTGACTGTACATGGTGCCTACGTGAACGCTAGAGAGAGACTAAGAGTTTCCAGCCCTGTGATTGGCTTATCAACAGCCACTCAGGAGCGTCGTAAGGAACGGCGAGGGGCATGAGATGCACGGGTGAAGTTAACCTACCATAGAGCGTAATCAGTCTTTACTGATTAGTTAGTGCTAAGTTATTTGCTTTTCATACAGTCACTAAGTACTAACTAATCAGTAATGTATAATCACTAACATTCACAATGCACTTTCACTCACTAAACAGTCACATTTATATACACTCACTAACCACACATACTTAACATACACTCACACTAAACGCTCACTGAATACCCAGCACTTATTATACATTAAACGCTCACTAAACACGCATAAATCACTAAACTCACTATACCTCGAACACTCGGTAAACATTCACTAAACACTCACTTAATCCTAAACATTAATTAAACACAAAACACTAAGCACTCATTATACACTAAATATTCACTAAGTACTCTATACACTAAACATTCACTAAGTACTCATTAAACAATAAATACTCATTAAACACTAAACAATGAATGAACATCCACTCATTAAACACTCAATACACATTCACTAAACACCCAAAAACCACATACACACTAAACATTCACTAAACACTAACATTCCTAAGCCATTCGCTAAACACTCACTACACATATTACCTAAACACTCACTTAATATACACTGAATACTTACAAACTAAAATTTTACTAAATGCTAACATTCACTAACCCCTAAACACTCACCAAACATTCACTGAATCCTTGTGCACTATACACATTTGCTAAACACTAACATTCACAAAAAGCTCACTAAACCCTAAACATTCACTGAATACTTCACTAAACATTAACATGCACTAAACTCTAAAAGCTCACTAAATGCTCACATACTAAACATTCTCTAGATCCTAAATACTCACTGAATGCTTACACACTAAACACCAACGTTCACTGAAAACTTACACATTAAACATTCACTGAATACTTACATAATAAACACTCACTAACAATCACAAATATTCACTAAAACCCTAAAGACTCACTAAACATTCACTGAATACTTCACTAACATTCAATAACATTCACTAAACCCTAAACACTCAGTAAACATTCGCTGAATACTTACACACTAAACATTCACTAAACCCTAAACTATACATTCACTAAACACTTACTCATAAACACCACTCACTAAATCCTAAAAAATCGTTAAACACTCATAAAATATCAATGATAAAAAATTCACATTCGCACTAATCCATTGTTCACGTTTGGGTTTACCAGACCTTTAAAAATGACTGCAAGGCTTTGCAGCGCCGCCCCGGTGGAAGACCACCGAACTACGTAGTACTTGTACAGAGATCGCAACTCCAGGTATATACCCTCTATGGTAGATTCACATTAACCGTGCATCTGACGCTCCTGATTGGCTGTTGATAAGCCAATCACAGGGCTGGAAGCTCTCAGTCTCCCAAGGGAGTTCACATAGGCAGGATGTATGTTCCACCTCTCCTGAGGGAGGTGGAACATACATCCTGTCTAAGTGAACTCCCTTAGGAGACTGAGAGCTTCCAGCCCTGTGATTGGCTTATCAACAGCCAATCAGGAGCGTCTTAAGGGACTGGCCTACACATCAGATGCTTGGTTGATGTGAATCTACTATAGTACTGTACTAAAATGAATAATCCCATAAGAATTCATAGTGAATTCATAAATGCCCTGGGTTTCGCCTGTTGCCCAGCTCTATGTAGTATACCCAAACGTTTTTTTACCGATCACCGTCGAGTTCTAGTCATTAATCCAGTGAAATTCATTTAGAGGAATGAATGTGAAGACATCAAGTCACATCTAGATATTCTAAGGGTTCTATTGTACTAGACAATACAGAGTATAATCATTCATTTTACATTAGAAAATGATAATGATATGCATTTGTACGTAAAAGATATTTCCAAAATGATAGAGGAAGAAACTGAACTCTGGAAATACATTAGCAATCAGCCGTCACTTTTGGCGCCCACTTCTCTGGAAGGCTTCCAACTCGTATCGGCATCCTTGAGACACATCTCCAGGATCTGACGTCGGCAAGTACTTGAAATAATTCCACTTGTGAATCCAGGACCTAAGCGGTCGTCCAACGTTGACATCTTCTGCTTCTTGGAAATTTTGAGGGAGAGGAAGGCCGATGGTTTCAGGAAGATATAAAGTTGCCAGAAAGCTTATTCCGGATAAGGTTAGCATGACCCAGTATCGGAACGATGCTCCAAGGTTTGACTGTAAAGAATATTAACTGATTCAATGCATACTGTGAACTTAATACCTATATTAAATATGATAAAGAATTAAACGTTACTAAAAAACGAAAAAGGAGAAAGATTGAAAACTTTGATCTTTCGCTGCATAAGTAGTTATTCCAACAAGACTCGGGTGGTTGGTTCCTGAAGGGGAATTCAGTATTAGTTTGCTAATACACAGCTAGAAATTATATAACAATATGATCATTAATATCTGATATATCCACGATGGAACCGTTTGAGGTTGGGCCAACTCCTCAGTCTCTTTTTTAAAGTTTGAGATCTTACGCTTTCCTAAATCAGAGAAGAGCCCATCTCTTCAGTTTACCACCTCACCTGATTCAGTTTCTGGAACATACCATATTCCATATAAATGTTGCAAGGTTCGTGCCATGAAGAATAGTTCTTTATTTAAACTCCTCCCACTTCCTGATAATGTTGGTATGTTTAGTGTGGTGTAGGCATCCACGCACCACCTGTCGCTCTCTTTGTATACGTGCTTCAAATGTGTGATGATTTCCGCTTCCTTCCTCACTTTAGTGATTCCATTATAAACGCTGTTAGTCCTCAGAGTATGCTTTTATTTTTCCCATGCTTCAGGTCCCATTACGCCATTTCCCTCTGTATGTAGCCTAAGGAAAAATGAAAGCATGCTCTGACGACTTCCCGAGTTTATAATGGAATCATTAAAGGAAGGAAGGGAGCGGAAATCGCTCGCACATTTGAAGCATGTATACAAAGAGAGGGACGACATTGTCACCCTGAACCCTGTTTCAGTGCTCTAAATTAAAAGTACCATTAGGGTATTTTCTTCCACTTTCTTCCTTGGAGCAAACCGGGCTTTGAACCAAACCGTTACATCTCCTGGAACCCAGGGTACTACAACTTTTCATTCTTGACAACCGCTGCTAGATGATGTCCACAACGTCATCTTAGAAAACAAAAGAATATCTAACAATGAAGAAAGATCTTTAACCCTCAATCTTGATGCTCAAACAGACAATGAACACGCCATCTCATAAACGTATCGACAGACTTAGCTCCTTACGTCGATTATATAGGGCGATGCCGTCACTGCTGCGAAACCGCAGGCACTAATCCAAGCGAATCCTGTAGACCGTATCGGTGTTGGAAATATTTCCGCGCTGTACACGAGAAGTGTGAAAACGGTCATGCTGACTGAAAGCTTGATTAAGGCCATCACTATGAGCAGAATCCATTCATCTGAAATCAAGAATAGCAGTGAGCTGGCTGCCCCAGGTGTGATATACGTGGCAATCTGGTATGCAACTATGATTTAAAACTATTCGGTTAAGATGATTTAAATTAATTTCACAGTTATTACTGTCTTTCGACACATCATTGCCTTCAATTCAGTTAATATTTCCATCTCTTTCTGCTATTGTTGGCGGTTAAAGGCATTTGGCAAATCAGGAGCAAAACACTCAAATCGAGCTCTCTTATACCAAGCCACGCATATCTAAAGACATTAATATGTAATTTTGAATAATAGCGTTTATCGGTACATAAAATCCCATTATACTACTAGTAACAGTATACTTCATTAACATAGGCGGATTTAAGGATGGGGGGGTGGGGGGGGGACTTGGTCACTTGAACCCCATGGACATACATGAATAATAGAACATTGTTTTTTTTTCAATAAATCATTATTAGGGGCAAATATTTGCTTAGTTCATGATTATTTCAATAACAACTGTAAAACAACAAAAACAACAACTAATACTGTGTATATATATAGGCGTGTGCATGCATGCATACATACATATATACATACATATATATCTATATATATAATATTATATATATATATATATATATATATATATATATATATATATATATATATATATACACACGTAAATATACCGTATGTGTTTACATGTTACATATATACATGATCAATCCTAAGCGGCCCCCATGAAAGATTTCTAAAGCTGCCACTGTTCATTAACAAGAGAAAATATTAAGAAGCATTACAAGAAGACCTTTACGTACAATTGACAGGAATACTCTTTCGAATCTGTGATTGTATAGTTTACAATTAGTACTTTTTTTTCCTATTTCACCTCATAAGCTAATCAAAATTTCAGATTTTCTAACTTGAAGCAGCTCAGTATTACACTTCATCGGTAATATAAACTGACACCGAAACAATACCAAATACGGAGTAGCGCTGCCTACCTCTAAACACGAAGAGTGACGCCGCGCAGAAGCCGAAAGCAAGCAACGATGTCGAGATGAAAGTGAACCTCCTTCCGAAGTAATGGACAACAAGGCATCCCAGATGACAGCCCGGTAAGTCCGCCAGCGATATCAGAACACTGTCCAAGTAGTCGTTCGAGTATATTGTTATGGAGGAGTTAACAACGCCTAGGATGACATGCACGCTAGACCTAATAGGAGAAGAGAAATCTGCGTGACGTTGCATCTACAAAAACAAGGCCGTTGGCCTAAACTTTTCAGACATTTCTTACCATCACACTGATGAAATATTTGTTCGGTCTTGAACGAAAGTATACGTAAGTGATCGCATATTAACAAATAATCTTTGTTCTATGTACTTGACAGTATTAATAACTTACCCAATGATAAAGAGCATAAGGGATCTGACGCAAAGTTTTGGATGTTTAATAATTTTTGATATAGAATTTTCAACAGGGTCCGTGTTCCTTAGCAATTCGATCTTCCTTTCCAGCTCAGCACGTTCGGGAGTGGAGTGTGTGTTCCTCTGGCCAACCTGAAGATGATAAAATGAAAATATTTACAGTTCAGACACACTTGGGAAGGAAAACGTCTATTTTTTTTTTTATTGATTTGGAATTTCCATGCTTTCATTCAAAACTATAACCCAAAAAATATTAAGAAATACAATAGTCTTGGTGATTTCTGTCCATACAATGCACTGAACTGGTGAAAAGTGACACACACACACACACACACACACACACACACACACACACACATATATATATATATATATATATTATATATATATATATATATATATATATTTCAAATTACATACCATAATAAGCACATCAGCACACTCTTCCCATTTTCCTTGACTCATCAACCAGCGAGGAGACTCTGGCAAACAGCTGAAAAGTAACGAATTAAGTATTTTTAAGATAAATATGTAGCTAAAAACATGTTATATACATATATATTTTATATATGTATATATATATAAATATTATATATATATATCATTATTTATAATTATATATATAATATATATATATATATATTCTATATATATTATATTATATTATTATATATATATACTATAATATAAATATATATAACGTGGCATTTTTGGGGGCTGTTAATCACTTGTGATCTTACGTTGCAAGATTATTCATGGACATTATTCCGAAATTCCTTGAGACACTCATATGAGGGAAATGCTGTTAGAACATTTTGAAATAATTGCTATGTACACAAAGAAGAAAAAATGACAGACAGGAATGGACATAAGTTAACAAGAGAGAAACTGTGATGTTTTAGTAATCCTTTGCTAACGAGACATTAGTCCCATTCATGAGGGCTGATGTGAGCATTTGATTTGAGAATTAACAAAGATACAAGTCACGAAGCCTCAAGTAACTTACAAGATGTACATAAAAGACAGAATCAGAGGCACGCAACACGCAAGAGCTTGATAACGCCAATCGGGAAGAATCCAGGACACAAGGGAAGAACAACAGTAGCCCATAGTCCAGCCGACAGAAGACAAGAAAACCACCAGCGTTCTTTTACTTACGGATACGAATTCCATGACTGCAACACAGAGAAAATGAATGTGATAACAGCGACAGATTACGTGACTTTCCTTTGAAAGTAGATAACTCCAAAAGTTCCTGTAGTACCTATGGACAATAAATAATAATTATATTGGGTAAAAACACTATATAAATATACAAAAATGTCAGTACAGCATTTTCATTATTATTTTTTCAACATTAAACCATAGGAAACCGCTATTCTGTAGAATTCGTTATTTCTCAGTCATGCCTGGGAACCCATGAACCCAGGCTTCGTACTTCTGTCTCTTCAGAATCCAAAATGGTTATGAGTCTTTAGTATTTTCAGAAGTTTTACAAGCATAAGTTTTTGGCAGTCATATTTATGTCTACACCTCCTTAGTGGATGCATTAAATAAACAAAAACACTAAATCAGCTGGCAGACGATTTTCGACGGCACAGGATGACGTCTTCTTTATTAGGTAGGTTGGTTAGTTTAGTTTAGAAAGAGTCAGCTTTGTGCTGCCATGGGCTCTTGCCCAAAGGCGGCCTGTTTGTGTATTAATGTGTTAAAAGGAATAAGAGCCCAGAGATGAACTTCTGAACTTGTCTAAACCAACGAAGACAAGTCTAAGACATCGGAGTTACTCTTGCTTTTTACTTAGTGTTCAGAACCCAATAAATCACTGTACTCTATAGGAACTATTTTCATCTACTGACAATTCTCGGGCAAACCACAATGTATATAGTTATCTATTATTTATTTATTATTTTTTTTCTTTTGCAGTTTTGAATCTTCTGTTGTGGAATTATCAGTTCTTCCTGATAGGGGTTATTTTCTTCAAAATAAGATAAAAAAAATGAAACGTCTTTGACGAGTAACCCAACTGTGCTTAACAAACTCATGCATAATGAGGTAATGGTTAGCAAAACATCGTCATTTAATGAGTTCTGATGATTACTTACCAGTCACGAACGGCATCAGGTAATTACACTGGTAGCCCAGACCCGCTAAGAATCTGAAGGCCAGATGAAATTCAAAAGACGGAGCCCAGACGACAGCGGCTGTGAACATTGCTTGAAGACCAACTGCTATGTAGAAGGCAACTCGACGACCAAGGCTGTACATAACATTTTCATAACGAATTTAATACCGCCATGTTCATGAGTAAGAAAATAATGCATATATATTTAATGAAAGCAAAAGCAATTTTATTAATCAACTTTGAGAACCCTCTACTGCATATAAGAAATTATTTTGGGGGCCTTAAGGGATACTGGCATAGTAACTAGTACCAACCATATTCTACTAAGGTTTGTCAAGTAACCTTACAAACTAGAATATTATCTCGTGAAAGACAAAAGCTAAAATCTCATTCAAAATAACACTGGAAGTATGTAAGCAGTTTCACAATTATTCTCGGACACTTCAATGATCCAATCCCATTTTTATTGAGATCCCTAAGCTTTGTATACTCTCTCTTTCTCTATTGAGCTTATACCTCTCTCTCTCTCTGTCTCTGTCTCTCCTTATTGAGCTTATACCCATTCCTCCATCCCTCCCTCCCCTCCCTTCTCTCTCTACTGGACTGACAAACATCCTCTCACTTTTAGCAGCTACATATTATCCATCATCTTTTATCTTCTATCTCTCATGAGTCTGTCCTCTATTTAAAAGAAAAGGGTATATTAGACATTTCGAGGTGGTTAAGAGAGGATAATGTAAGTAGCCATTTTATCCAAGAGAAAAGTGCACCTTAATCCAGCTTACAAATGTAAACAAAACATGGCGCGATCCGACCTCCAGCTTACACAGGATGCGTGCAAGATTTTCCCCCTCGAGCTTAGTTGTAAACATATTCTTTTCTGAACGTAAATTAAAACGTAAAAAATCTTTGGTCGAATAGATCCTTGTTTCACCAACAAAAATTAAAATAAACATGCTACATCTTATTAGAAATGATTTTTCTGTACTGTTTACCATGTAAATTATCTATTTTTTTACATACTCATTCAAATAGATATATCATAAATATCCTACCATAAAATTCCTGCAGGTATCTTTGACTCAGTGTAGAACATCTTTTTCAGACCTTTTCAGGCTGTCTTATCCCTCAACAACAACAATGTAGTTTGTAGGTTTACTTTCCGAGTAAGCGAAAAGCATGGTTTACCAAATTATGATTTTACCAAACTATGGTGCTGACTAGTTACTTAGCTCTGGGACCAACTGATCAACCCTGAACTCCAATTACTTATAAGTAATACATCTCACCTTATGTTTCTCAAGAAGGAAAAAAAAAAACAAGTCAATTCCGTATTAGTCGTGGTAAGCCTTGCCATAAACAAACTATAATTATACGTGGTTCAAGAGAGCAACGTAATTTAAACGGGAAAGTTTAAATCATATGGCTAAGTAGTGAAAATTATTAGGGTAATAACGACCGTGCATATTATTTTCCTGCCTTTGGTAAATGATTTACAAATATCCCTGTCGTAAATGAAAAGAAACGGACACTATAAATAAACTTTAAAAACAAGTTTATCAAGAAATGTATGAACTGAGATGAGGAGCTATTCATAATTCAAAACTATGCCCTCATACAGAAACTTAAATACATAGGTAGTCCAATGCAGCTAAAGCAGGGCTTCGTCAAGAAACGTAAGTTGAGTACATTAAGTAATATGTTAAAAGGAACATGTTTTTTATGATACTGAAACTGGCCATGGATGAAGTGATGAAACAGAAGGGCATCTACTAACAGACAATATAAAAATTAATAACATTTAGAATATAACTAAACAAAGCAGCAACTGACTTAGCTGATACAAGCTAAACTTAAGTACAAAATCAAAATAATGACAACGTCAGTGCTAATGTAGTACTACAGCCTAATATTCAGTAGCCTTGAACTTCTGGGACGTTGAACTTGTATATTAAAGCGTTATAAACTATTGTATTCACACGCCTATAATGTTTTGAATAAACAGCAAAACAATTCCTTTCAACACGATGCTTACTTACTATTTGTCAGCTATAATCGGCATCAGAAGGGTTCCAACTGCATTTCCAATAGTATTCATGGACATCATGTAACTGGAGAACTTCTCTTTATCGCAAAGCCAGTCGTGTAGTGTGGCCACAGTGTCCAGGTACTCATATCGATCGTGTTCCCACCCATGGCTGCAAGCTGCAACATGAGCAGAAAGTATATGGACTCCTTCCTTTGGCATATAGGTACACATAAGCACACGTACTACATGCAGATTTCCTCGTGAACTACGTGGTACACAAGGTAATCAGTGTACGTATCTATGTGAGACTGTGACCGAGCATAATTATTCGCTAGTAGCTTTGGGTAGTTTATTTATCACTAATTAAAAAAAATAATCGTTTCCTAGGAGATCACTCACATACGTTACTAATTATCTGACGCATTCTTACAATGAAAAGCGACACGAAGTCGCGTGGTTGGCACTCGTGGTTTCTCCGGGCTTTGCTTAATGTTTTGAAATGAGATGCTTTTCCAGTGATTTGCTCAATGACTTGATTTCTGTGAAATGTAAGTTATTACCAGAGCCTTTGGTATCCTACTCAGTAATCCTCAGGCAATGTCAGTCGCGCACAATTAGGCTGTATCGGGTCACGCCGTACACATAGAAAGTAATTAATGAATGATATACAGTAAATTGTGACAGGTACAATAATAAAGATAAATAATATACCGAATAAATATGTCAACGTCTTTACGTATAATTACATATACCAATGATTCTACTTTATCATTTAAGCAAAATGAAGTAGAACTCATCCCTCTTCCCTACATAGCAACAATGAATTAATTAATACGTAAATTTTCTTTTACTGGAACCATGTACTATGGTACACTAAGATAACATACAGTGATTAATGACTTAAACAGTATTGGAAAGAAAACCCGGTGGAATGATGTCCTCATGGAAGAGAGGAAAAAGGTAAAACGACACCCGATATTGCATTACAGTTCCTCCTTGCGTCAAGATGGACGAGCGGTTGAAAACGATACTCTAGACCTTGCTTCTTTCTGGTCACAAAACACTCAGGATAATTCGGACTGGAGACGTAGGCTAATATTATGCACATTCCAATAAAATCAATGACTTTTTTTTTACGCCTCGTACAATAATTCTTTTGCATCACGTAGGATATGTTCGAGGATTTTCAATAAATTTGTTTGTTTAAACTATTTTGTTGTTACTGTCACATGCAAGGAATGATCATTAACAATAACTAGCGACAGTTCTAAAGGTAATAAAAGGAGACATATTTTCCCTTATAACCGGTTTTCCATAAACTTGTGGTACCTCCAGAGAGAAGAAACAGGTTTACACATACGTCACTACTATCTTTCAGCTTCCTCTGTCGGATTGTGGATGAACAGCACGGGGAGAAAACTTCCATAACATTAACTGCTTCATAATCCTACACAGAAGGTTCACCAGTGAGTCAAACCCCCACTTCTCATTTCACTTCAATCTTGCACACACTGTCCTGTCGCTTTCTGGACATCATGGACTTTCCTTTCCAATGCCTCTTCCTTCCGCCAACGGCCATACCACGTTGAAAGCGCAGCTTCTCGTCCAATACTTCTTCCATCCCGTCTGTCCAGCAAATTGTATTATCTTCATTTCCTTTTCCCCCAAAACGATTCACAATTATACACAAGTCGCCAAAGTAACACTCTCCATTTTCTCCACGTGACCAAACCGTCTCAAATATTCAGCAAAGCTACACATTTCTTACTCTTTCAGTTGTCATTAGACCACAGACACTACCTAGACAATTCAAAATCTTCAACTTTTTTTTTTTTTTTGAACATCAACCCTCTACTTCAATTAAAAGAAAAAAAAAAGGAAGTTGGCCCAACAATCGCTTTATTATACCGAAGAATATTTCCAAGTTATTTCCCAATCTTTTGCACTCACCCAGCTACCTTCCTTGCTTCACCTACTCTATGACCTCTTTTCTTATCCTACCAACATCTTTTGCATTTGTTCTGAAATATCTATCCGAATCAACAGCTTGGTAAATTTTTACAACAGTTCCAGCTACGCTTTTCTTAAATAACTATGTATTTCCTTATGTGTTTTGAATTATTATGATAGCAATTCATGTGGGAAATTAGTTTTTTTTTAGTTATTCTACACCTCTACTACATCCAACAAAAACAACTCATTTCCCACATGTATTACCATCATAATCGTTCAAAACACATTCAATCACAAATGCATAATTACTGGTTACAAAGGACACAATTTCAAACCTAGCGGTTCAGCACTATTGACACAGCAAACTACCTGAGGGTGGCGCTATGTTATCGTCCTCAGAGTACCAGGTACACCTAATTAGGCTGCCTCGTCTCATCATGCGGACTCTTTTTCCCCTAAACCTTGTAGGGTAGCCAATATGTGCACTTATTTCTAGGACGCCCTGGATCCTGATGTATACTAGTTTGAACGCCCGTCCTGTCTCACCCACAGGCACATAGCCCGTTCGTAGGATGCACCTTGGGGCTTTCCAGCTTATTCATTCGTCGCCAAAACAATCAAACTTTATAGCATGCTAGCACCATCACTTGTGCCCATATAATTAGTGTATATCGATAGCCCGCCCTCTAAGATCTTTACTGAGAGCACAGCAGGTCTATCTCTCTGCGCGATATACCTAATTTCACCAGTACATTTACAGTATCTGCAGAGATGACACCCCTCCAGTTCGCCGTTATGGTCTCTATCACTGGCTTACTGGAGGTCAGTTGCTCTCCAAATTGCTTGATAGGCAAAGTGTCATATTTGGACTTCTTCAACTTGTGAAAATAGTCCATGCAATTCACATTGCTATCAGATACAATTTGGGCCTCAATGACGCTGGATCCGATCTCATTCCACGCAATGAGATCTGGTTTTCGTAACCCAGCTCTAGTCAAGATGCGTGGCTCGCTCACAGTCTTATAGCCAGACTCCTCAGCCTTCTTCTTCACGTAGGCTAGAACTCTTGATTCGCCACGGCTGTACTCTTGGGCACACTTGCATGATGTGATGCAGTGTACCCGGGGCATCACAGCCGAGATCACATCGGCTGCTTCTGTCTCTACCCCTAGCACTTCGAGAGGGAGTTGTTAAGACCCCCAAACGAAGGTTCACGGCATTACAGTAGGTACCCCCTTTCAAGAGACGCGTACCAGAGTCTATCCACTTTGGCTCCGGAGAGTCTAAGGCTTCTTGGAGTCCAACTCCATCCATAGATTCGCGCCTTATCCACATTTTTAAAGATCCTTGGCAATCTCTTATATACTGGCAAGCAGTAATAGGGGTTACAGGAGGTTAGCAATTACAGTACCAATAGCCACTTTCTTTATCTTAACTAAATCTACAGTATTGCTTACTACACTTTAAACATTCACTGTTGCATGTAACGCTCCATGTTACCTCAAAAATCGATGCATTGCAGTTCATATTCATAAGAATTATGAATTAACCAAAAATCTTCAAAATCACAGGAGGAACACAGACTGGACATAACTGCACTCCACGAAAGAAAACCAACTGACGAGAGAAAATGTCTGACACCTGCAAAATTTTCCCCTGGTCACGTGACTCCTAGATATGGGACGTAACTACCCACAATGCAATTTTAAGGAAAAATAAACTCGTATCAGAAGTTCAGAACCACAATGTTATTTCAAGGAAATACAAACTCGCATCAGAGCACAGACTGTGTCAGTGTTAAAGTAAACAAAAGAAATATTTCAGGGATGGTGATTATATATACATTCATATCTCAGCTATGGTGGATTTCCCCAAATGTTCAGAGACAAAGTTTAAGAAATTTTTATGCAAAATGCATACTAAAATTATTATAGAATAAGTTGGAACTGTTGTAAAATAATACCAACCTCTCCCCAACGTCTATCAGCCCTATCAAAGTTGACTACTCTAACTTTCCTGTTCCAGGTAATTTCAACTTTCTTCTGTAAAAACTTTCAAACCCTTTCCCTAGCTTCTGCACTTTCTCGTTACTAACACCATTCACTAATATATCATCTGCAAATATCAGTAGTTCCTCACTCCATTTATAATTATTTTTTTTTATCTCTCAGTCTGCACTTATATCTACTTTCATTTCTCGGATTTCTTACATCACTCCATCTATACTGATATGAAACAGCTATGGAAACATGACACATTCTTGTCTCAGATTCAACTTCACGCCATATGAGATTTGTTCGTCCACAGATTGTCTATTTATTTATAATCTTCCGGTCTACAATCTAAATGCTTTTGGTATTCCATACCTGTGCTTCCCGAAATGATTTCACTTGCTTTGCAAGCAAATGCTAGGAAAATTGAAAGCCACATCAGCTACAAATGCTGTGCCTTCAAGGTCACGTCTTAACATTGGACAAGAGCATTGAGCAGTTTTGGAGGCATTGATAGCAAGAGGTAATAAATCGATTTAGCTTACTGATCTATTTGATTCACAAGAGGCAGCCATCCAAACAAGATTACGATTCGCCACGATTAGCGGACGTTCCACAAAGATATCAGTGGAACATGAAAATAGGATGGAAATGTGAATCTTGATTAGAAATAGGGAGAAAATACATAACCGGTATCAAAGATGCTATCAAGCTGATTGCAGCTCCATTCTCAGCAATTAAGAATTCATATCGACTTACCTACAGTTTCGTTCGAAACTGTAAATTTGCCTCCACTCTCGTTTTTCCACGTTATCTGGTAGTGAAGACATCTTGACAATTCTCCATTCTCTCTGTAAGAAGGATTTTATCAGGAAAGACATGTACGGTTAAAATGCCTACAGCTGAATGGGTATATGCACAATAATTACAACGACAGGAGTTTTTGCGTTTCCCAGCGCGCCCCTTATTCAGCTATGAAAGGAAATATGAAAAGGGCAAGTAAAATCAAGCAAAAGCGTCTACGTTCTAAAAACGAACGATTTAAGTTGTCAAAATGATACCGTCGAGGGCACGGGATCGGCTGTCACAGAATTCTAACCAAACAGGTAATTTGTCTATCTATCTATCTATCTATCTATCTATCTATCTATATTATCTATATATCTATATATATATATATATATATATATATATATATATATATATATATATATATACATATAATTTACGGTTTTTGCTTGTTTCACTTTCTGGCTACATTCGTATTACTTTGATATCAGATGAGGCATGTTGGAAACCGTACAGAAGCTCCTATTGTTATAATTATAAAAAGACAAAGAAATATAATTTTAATTACTATAATCCCCTCTTGTCTTCTTGAATTCTTCGCACTTTTTGGATACGCTTGTCACTACAAAGCCGGAGATCCAGATACAAGAACACAAAGAAATTCTTGGCATAGAAATTCATGGAGTAGTAAAGCGAATTGATATCGCATCATATAAAATAGAAAAACTGCCAAGTTCACGGAGGCAATGAAAAAAATCATTGACCAAACTTGAATAAAATGTCAAAAGTACTACTAAGCCTATTTAAGAAGCTGTTTTAAATTATTTCGGAAATTCAAAGTACAAAATTTGTACCTATATTAGTAAACGAGCATCAATAAATCCCTTAAATAACTCTGCTAAGATCCATCGTACCTTGGTATGGTAAGATTCTTCCACTGCTCTAAAGACAAGGAAGTTTGTGCTCTGCCAGGAACATGACACCAGTAATCGGGGACAGCAAGTTGGAAGACCAAAGAATGGTTCTAGGATTGAGGGAAGAACAGAATTAGTGGAACTCGGTCAGTACAAATGTAGTGCTGGATTTTTATATACAATACATACATATATATATATATATATATATATATATATATATATATATATATATATATAAGGAGCCAATAAAAACGCCAAAATATAGAGAGAAAATACTATATTTCAGAGACTGCTGTCTCCCTCTTCAGGTAGATGAATGAGAAAAGTTACAGAAAAGGTGGTATTTATACCAAGAGATCCATTCACAGGCAAGCCAATTTAGGTCACTCCCACTGATAATTCTCCTTTAATCCTCTTAAGCATTGGTTGAATAAAAACTTTATCAATGACATCTGAGTCCCATGCACCCTTTGAGATGTTTATTACCTGTCTCTGTTTAATCAAGGCCGATTCGATCATCTGACTCTTGTACCGTTAGTTGCTGCTAGAAATTATATGTGACAAATTCCAGTTTATTCTGTGGTTGTGTTCATTTATATGGTTGAAAATAGCTGAGTTCTGTTGTCCATACCTAACTGACCGTTTATGTTGTATTAATCTCTGAGGAAGTGATTTTCCTGTAAATCCAATGTAAGATTGGTCACAGTCCAGGCATGGGATTTCGTGAACGCCTGTGTCCTTGGGGGATGTCTTTTGTTGGATGTTAATCAGGGATTTGGCTAAGGTGTTTGGGTAAGTAAATGCAAAAGGGGTTAGATTTCCTGAGAGTCTGGGTCACTGTCTTAATCCTGTCGAGGTGTTGAATTTTCATTAATTGTTGTGTGTCCCTCTCGCCTTGTCTTGAGGAGGTCGGTAGAAAATTACATTTGCTTTGAGAATTGCTTTCTCAGTTATATGGTCAGGATACCTTAAAGACGAAAGCTGCTAACGAATTAGTTCAAATTCTTTTTCCAGGAAATCTGGGGAACAAATTCGTAAGGCTCTTAAGAATAGGTTGGTGGCTACGCCTATCTTGATAGGAATGTCGCGATAGCTAAAGTAGTGAATGTATGAAAGAGAGAACATTGGTTTTCTGTACATGGTAATTTTGTATTCTGTTGTGTCTCTGATTATTAAAACATCAAGAAAAGGAATTTTGTTGTTTCCCATTCAACTTTAAATTTGATGTTGGGCACTAATGCGTTAAATTTTGAAAGGAATTCATTAAAATTGCTCCATCTATTATCCCAAAATGTTTGAATATCATCTACATATCTCATCCACAGCATGTTTTTGGGTTTTATTGCATTTATTACTGTAGTTTCAAAGTATTCCACGTACAGATTGGCTAAAACAAGGACTTAAAGGACTACCCATACTACACCCGAAATTCATACATTCACTACTTTAGCTATCACATCATTCCTATCAAGATAGGCGTAGCCAGCAACCTATTCCTATGAGCCTTACGAATTTGTTCCTCAGATTTCCTGGAAAAAGAATTTGAACTAATTCGTAAGCAGCTTTTGTAAGAAAACAATTCACAAAGCAAACGTAATTTTCTACCGACCACTCAAGAAGAGACCAGAGAGACACCCAACAATAAAATAAAAATTCCACACCTGGACAGGATTAAGATAGTGACGCAGAATCTCAGAAAATCTAACCCTTTTGAATTTACTTACCCAAACACCTTAGCCAAATCCCTGATTAATGTCCAACAAAAGACATCCCCCAAGGACACAGGCGTTTACGAAATCTCATCCCTGGACTGTGACCAATCTTAAATCGGATTTACACGAAAATCACTTCCTCAGAGATTAATACAACATAAACAGTCAGTTAGGCATGGGCAAAAGAACTCAGCTATTTTCAACCATATAAATGAACACAACCACAGAATAGACTGGAATTTGTCACATACAATTTCTAGCAGCAACTGCCGGTACAAGAGTCAGATGATCGAATCGGCCTTGATTAAACAGAGACTGGTAATGAACATCTCAAAGGGTGCATGGGATTCAGATGCCATTGATAAAGTTTTCATTCAACCAATGCTTAAGAGGATTAAAGGAGGATTATCAGTGGGAGTGACCTAAATTAGCTTGCCTATGGATGGATCTCTTGGTATAAATACCACCTTTTCTGTAACTTTTCTCATTCATCTACCTGAAGAGGGAGACAGCCGTCTCTGAAATATAGTATTTTCTCTCTATATTTTGGCGTTATGGGCTCCTTTTATTAGATGGAATTCTGTTGTAACAGAACATTTTTACCAGTCATATATATTTATATATACATATATATATATATATATTATATATATATATAAATATATTATATATTATTATATATAGTATATATATATATATATATATATCTATATATATATATTTATATATATTTATATGTGTGTGTGTGTGTGTGTCTGATCACCATTATTCACGAGTCAACCTTGTTTAAAACATCCGGATGATGGTTATGTATGTATATAGATATATATATATATATATATATATATATAATATCTATATATATAATTATTATAATAGATATATATAACAGAATACAAAAAATATTTTGAAAATAAAAAATTCAATAAATTTTCACTTTAATTCATAAAATCATAAATAAGCATCGTAAATATTAAGAAAAATTCTGATCTTAAGAGAAGCCTACTTGTGTTCGCTAATTTATGCAGGAAAATGTTTACTACAGTATCAGCGAAGATACGAAATAAACATATATACTAAAAAATAATAATTTCCTGCACCATGTAATCTAATAGTAAAATGTCTAGATAACAGAGATTTACATTCTCATATCTAGACCTTTCCTTGTCCAGAATTATATGGTAAGAAGTTTGTGAATGATAAACAGAACTCAAGATCAACTACTTTGTATTATAGTCGAGACTATGTGACCCCTGTAATTCTCGCATATAATTTATGCTCATAAAGGCTTAAAGGTGCCACTTTGGCTTGTTATCTACGTGTCACCCACTTGGAAGTGCTAGTACTAAACATGGCGGAAGCTCCTTGGGACCTTAGAGGGTATATACCGTGATTGACGCTCTATGCTTGGGACGCCGTGTGAAGTACTAGTTCCTCGGGGATCAAAGTAATATATACACCCATTTCTATATATTGTGTGGTCCACAAGTGTACTTATAAACGATATCTTCTTGCGACCGTCTATTTTACATTTACCGCCTACGTTGTTTAGTACTAGCACCTTGGAGTAGGTGACGCTTAGATAACAAACCAAAGTATCGCAGGCTCAAGTATATGTTAACCATGCAGGGATGACTTTGCTCAATGCACTCGTTTCGCGCTTGTTTTAAAACAGAAGAACAATGTGCACTCACCACATAAGCAATAATGAAAGACACGGGAATCAGAACAAATCCAACCATCCACTTTTGAAAAGGACCAAAGCTTCCGACAGACGCGAGTAGGTCCTCCAGCCCTCCACCCATTGGTTTGGTTTCTTCTTTTCCTCACCTCAAAGAGCCGACCTTGGACGGAGAAATGCTAATTAGTATCTGTTATAGGTTACAGTATCTTTTTGCCATTCTGATAACTTTTATAATATTCATTTAACTTCCTAAGATTAGAGTGCAATAGATTTTAAGAAATTGTCATATACCCAAGGCAAATATTGGCAAACATTAGCAGCACAGTATTTTCGGACACAATCATTAAATCTCAGATAAAGAACAAAGGCAGAAATAGAACATCTGACATAAAATGCCAAAAATTGATAATTGAAAACTATTAAAACGCTGGTAGGGTACATGAATAGTATGCGCTGCTGAGACTGATCACATGAATGTTGATAAAAGTTTTTTTTTTCAATACTACTACAGTTCTTAATTTCTCTGTAATAATACAGACACACCCCACACCACCACACACAACACACAAACAACATACACACACACACACACACACACACACACACACACACACATATATATATATATATATATATATATATATATATATATATATATATATATATATATATAGTATATACGTATATAATTTTAGGCACTGAGTCTTTATTAAAATTGAAATGTTACAGCGTTAAATTTGTTTTGGCTGAGTAGCCTAACCTTTCTGTAGATATTCCTTCCGTATATAATCCTTACACTCAACCCTGACGGTTGTTTAGTTAGTGCATTTTAGCATGCTTATCAGCTATGTCTGATTTAGGGGTTTTATGTGGTCCATTCCCATTATCCCTCACCTTACAGTGTGTGTGTGTGTGTGTGTGTGTGTGTGTGTGTGTGTGTGTGTGTGTGTGTGTGTAAGGTGGACGAATAGCGATTTCACCGATCACTTTTTCGTGGTTAATATCTTATATTTGTGTAATCATTTTCTTTCCTCCACATGGTAAAGTGTAAATTCCTGCTTTTATAGGACGCATAAATGACTAATTTCTTCAAACTCAGATGAAGTTCCGCTGACAAGAACATCTTTGTCTGACCAATATTTTTTTTTTCTTTTTTTTTATAATGGGCTGACAATGATTGAGTGTTTATTTGGATTACAATATGGGCAGAAAATCAGGTTGATTTCAGAGGTATAAGTTGAAAGGAATCACTTAATATTTCCCTCATATTAAACAAGATTTTGTTGAATTCGAACTTAAAATCGGTTGTCTGGCATTTGCATTTTCATGTAAGAAGAAACCAGCACACACTGCATTTTTTTCCTAATGTTGTAAACAATGACTGTCAGTGGATATTGAATAGTTTATTTAAATGAAGAGTAAAGTGTTTGTTATTGGCCTCAGGAAGAGCAAGAAATTGTTTTAAAAGATCAAATCCAACAGTTAAATGAATTTGCAGGGTAAACAGTTCTGTGACGAGCGAAACCAAATGGAGTGGAGGTTCGATTTGGGTACGGCGATCGAGAAGTGTTATCGGAATTAACTTCAGCCGCCTGAACTGGTAAAACTTGTTATAAAGCTCAAGGATTCTTTGTGTTTCATTTAAGTTCTTGGTGGAAATAATCATATTATGATGACAGCATGTGCTACAATTTTACACAAAGCAAGTCGAAAAACACTCGGATTTAGTTACATTACAAACCAATTACATTGAAATGATAAACATCAACCGTGAAACAGCAGGTAATATCATAAGATATACAACCAACTTAAAAAGTAAAAACATACCTTTAACACTGGCAAGCAAAAAAAGCAATCATACCCTGATCAATTTACTTCATAGCCAGTGAAAACCGATAAGCTTTAAAATCATGGAATGATTAACATTAAAATTCTGATTATATTACAGTTCAGATTATAATTAGACAAAGAACAAAGCCATTACGCAAAGAATAAAAGGGGAAAAGGAAACCCAGAGAGGAAGCAATAAGAATAATTACCTCAAGCGAGATCCGACGGCGGCTGCAAGAACTTGTGCCACACCGACCACAAGTCGAGTAACTGACTGCAACAAGCGTTCAGGAATACTTGTTCGTTGATATCACCGAGTGGTTGCCACTTATATCTAAGCTACAATGCCTGGAAAAGTCTGCAAAGTCTGCATTCGTTGTTTCGTTTCGCGCCTTTCAGATACCGTTATGAAAGCTCCGTTAGTTGTCAATGGTATAAATACATTTGAGATTTCAGAATACACACACACACACACACACACACACACACACACACACACACACATATATATATATATATATATATATATATATATATGTGTGTGTGTATATATATATATAAGCGTGAAGCTGGACCATTGGAAACGTTGCAATTCATTTTAATTCTTTATTTTCTACGTTTCGTAATAACTGTAATTACATCATCAGGGAATCTGGTAGACAATAAATAAAATTACTTTAAAAATTACTTTAAAATTACTTTAAAACATTTGCAAATTACAACACAGAATAAAAAAAAACACAGAAACAAAAACAAGACCAAAGACCACTAACCAACCTTATGGAGAGAAGGCAGAAGACAGAATAAACAGTGTTGCCACACTCTCGGATTGGAATTATCGTACTGGCTCCTCAAAATTATGGGTTTTTCATTAAAAATATCGTACAAAATTGTAGGTTTTATCGTAATTATTATCTTACACTGTTTCTGATATTTAACACATTTTTATAATTTGACAAAATAATGAATATATGTATGATTTCTTTGTAGTCAATAATATCTTGCAATTTACATAATTAAGATAAAAAATACAAATGAAACATTTCTCTTTACAAAAACTAAAAAAATGGAATTATGAATAATTAGTTAATGTTATGAACAATTGTTATGAACAAATTATTACTATATTGTATTAACACTGTGGTAAAAAAAAAAAAAAGTTTACAGCTTAGAACGTCACTTCTTTCCATAATATAAACTAAACTGGTGACGAATTAACACGAAGATATGTGAGTTGATAGGCCCACTCATACATATCTTTAAACATCCCAAAACATCAAAAATCAAAATAGCATCACTGAGTAGTAATCTAAAATAAATATATATAATTAAACATGACTGGTACTGCTACCTATCCCATGATAAAGAAATTAATAACAATAATAATTGTAAAGTATTAGATATTAAAGGACACTGTAGCTCGATGTATGTATATGAATCACGGTAATGTGAAATGACTTATATATTATATATATATATATATATATATATATATATATATATATATATATATATATATATATATATATTATCCAATCCTTTCTGTTCTGGGTCTTTGTCTTCTCTTCTATCTTGAATTATAAACAACTTTCACAAACATATCCTCCAGTTTTCCCATATAGCCGTACCATCTCAAAACACTGTTCCAATCCTTTTACTTGCTATTAAGCATTTTACCACTCCTATTTATCTCCACATTTCTCAATCTCTCACCTCTTCTTTTACATGTACTTGATAAACAATTCACCTCTACTGCTTCCAACTTCTTTCCTTATGCACCTTGAACCATAGATATAGGCTATATCTATGGCTCCAACGTCCTGTTCGTTCTTATTTACCATCACAAGCATATTCTTGCTCATTCTAAACTTTCTTCCCTTGCAAATACTTTCAAAACAATACAGCTGCCATGACATTTAACTCCTAATTCAAGAACTAAACCAAATGCTAAAAAAACTTTTTGAACATTAGCTCCGTCATAAACCTACAGAGAGATTATCTAAGCGTCCCACAGTACACCCTACACACAAAATTCATCTTTCACCTGCAACTTGCACATACTCTCTTGCTTCTGAATAACTGGGCCCTTCATTTCCAAAACCCCTTCCACATCACAAACATAGCACTTCCAAGGTCTTCCTCTTCACCTTCCTTCCTTCCATGCCTCCAGATTATACACCTTTCACAAACCTGTCATCTTCTCATCTCCATGCAGAACTGAATCTAAAAACAATGCTATGTCTTTTCAAACTAGCTAACCTTTTGTACCAAGTCTTCGCTTCTCTACATTCTTAGTCTTTCTAACCATACGTATACCACATAAACAATCTCAACAGCTGCTAGATTTTTTCTTCAATTCACATTCAACAACACAATTCACTTCCACATATTACATCTAACACAGCAATTTCCTAACTCCTCCAAACTTAGCTTCCTAGTTTCCATTTGCTTTCATAACCTTACTCTTACTCATAGTCCCTGTCTCTTCTTAGAAACCTTACTACCTTAATGAGCTCTGTTTGCAAACATCAGTAATTTCACACTATTCATGGACCCTTTACTCACGACAACATTTTGCATATGTATCTGTCTTTTATTCTGTCATCCCTTCCCTAAACACATGAAATTATAACATATTGTCTCAAGCCTCTTTTCAATCACAGCCGTAACTATTGTCAACACTTTAATTTGTCGCAGAGATGTAATTGCTCTGTACATTCAGGCTTATAAACCATTTACCCTCACCTCCTGTACTGTACTGTACTGCACTTCAATCATTTCAGCAATAAGATTTTTCTAGATGCATATTAGAGAAATACTGTACAGGTCTTTCCCTTTTTTCTAACCTTTCACAAAACTATGTTACATTAAACCATGATGTACATAACATGATTTATTACTTGTCTTGCAACTGAATTTCAAATAGTCCTTTAAGCCACAAATTTTATCCCTCTCACTACTCTCATATTCTTGTAAATACAGTACATCCTGCTTGTGCTGTGATCCTACTTTTTGCATTTTTGCACAACTCTTGTGTACATTTTCCACATCAGTTTTTTCAACACAAGCTCATTCTTTACCCAGCTTTTTCATGTCATTTTCTCTTTCCTCTTGTCATATAGTGTTGTTTCTTGAACACAAATTGGGAGGTAAAATTAAGTTCGTTGTGGACAGGTCCGTCGTTCCATGGTTCTTACAGAGGTTTTTAGGTGCATGCACATCCAGTAATCATACTAACAACAGCACCTGTTTCCCATGCAGAAGCTGACCGGAAATGCGTTTCACTTCCTGTAAAACCTCAGGGTAGTTGTGACTTTGGCCCTGTTAACACAAAGAAATCAATTCCCAAGCCACACAGAGGCTTGGAGTTTGTTCTTCTTGGTTCCTGAGGTAAACCACTGATGGCGTCATTTGCTTATTAAATGAATCTTTTTTTAGCCTCCACCTCATGCAACATGACAAATTTTTAAATCAATTTGCATTTTTCATGGCTAACAAACCTTTGGTCTTAAGAATAGGATATTTTCCAAGCACAGCTGGTAACCGTAGCTAACAAACCTTTGGTCTGAAAAATAGGATATTTTCTAAGCGCAGCTGGTAACTGGTTATTACAATCAGAGATTGTAAGCAAGGAATCTTTGAGATCTGGTCAGTGACCGCACATAACCCCATGATGCTGTCTTTTACTAACCGCCTTGGAGAGTAGAGACGCTTACACTTGGCTCTCCTTCCAAGCCGGTTGTTTTTTGCCTGTGTTCTGTTCTTTCAGTGTGTTTTGTGTATGTTACTGGGTTATAGATTCCTCAGAGTCTCCTCAACCTCGCCAGTGTATGTGCCCAGGCATCCGAGGGTTCCCGTGCTCAAGATTTTTGGGGTCTATGGCTAGATCTGCATACAAGTTGCAGTAGATGCAGAGCAATTTTTGTACGGTGATGAATCCTTGCCCGGAATGTCGTGCCTGGCCTAAAGTTCAGTGGAAGTTATTTTATAAGAAGAGGGAGCATCACAGTTTCGACTCTTCCTTCTCGGGAGCTATATTCTTTGCCTCTTCAGGACGATTTGGCTGCTCTTTCTCATTCGTTTGATGCTAATTCTGGTGTTCCTGTGTCTCCTTCCTTTTCTTCCACTGATTCGTCAATGTAAGTATTGGGAGTGCCACAGGCTGATGTTATGTGTAATGTAGTTCCCTCTCCCTCAGGTTCCAGTTTTTGTCCCGGGGGTGAGGAGGCTTCCTCATCACGTTCATTTATTTCAGATTCGGAGTCATCCAAAATGGCGGCAGTTTGGGTGTCCCTTGGGCTACGGGGTTCACCCTCCTTTGAAGGTTTGTTTTTTCATTTCATGGAGGCCCATACCCCACACCCTAAGCTCCCACTGTTATCCCGCCTCCCCCTGGTCTCATCTACACTGGGTCTTGAGGGCGGCCATCTTGTGGGTCAGCTTCGCCATTGAGGCCATCGACTAGCTCTGGTCATAAGGAGGTCGTGACGTCACTCCCAGCTTCCACTCGTTCCATGATGTCAGTGGTAGCAGCTGCTCATCCTCCTCAGGATCACAAGCTTAAAATTTTAACAAGCGGGCAAATTCCCCCCACATAAACTTAATCAATCCAGCTGCCAAACTCACCCTCAGTCACACTTTCCTCTTTACACTACGGAATACATGCAGGACAATTGACCTATACCTACACACAGAACAAAAAAACACAAACACATGTACTCATCCAACTCCAGATACTTGGGCTATGCTGTGCTGTCTGCCGGTCGAGGTCGCAGAGATACCAACAACAACAAAGACAACAACCCAGAACCACAACCCACTACACAACACCCAAGGACCACAACACTACAACAAACAAGGAATACAACCACAACTCAACAACGGCAAACAAACAACATCTAAAAACCACAATCCCACAACCTAACAACACAACAACAGACAAGGAACACAACCACAACAAGACCACTGCACAAACAACCACTAACAACACCAAGGAATCGCAACAACTCACCAAGAAACCACACCAAGAAACCACAACAGCTCCCCAACAACAACAACCCTCAACTACATCAACTCATATACAACCCAACAGGAACTCACAAGCACAACAAATCTAACAACACAGGCACAACAACTCCAAAGCAACAAAATCAAACTTAACATAAACTTAATTAACCAACAAATCAATAACACACCACTGACTTTCAATGCGACCGCTGCCAACACTACCGATCTTTACAGGCTCTGCCTAAAGACTGACTAAATACTGACTCCAAAGCACAGAACCCTAACAACTCCAAACTCTAACAGCACCAACAGACAACCCAGAGCTCACCAACTGCCAACTCAATCGCTAACTATCCATACAGCAATTACACTCTCTCTCTCTCTCTCTAGGACATTGTCAAATGGAACGCCATAACTCCTCCATACTATGACGTCATCGTCCTCGCTTGCTGAGCCGTTCAAGCCTTTGCTTCAGGCGGTCTTCAAGAGGCTGGACTCTGTTTTGTGAGAGATGTTCTTTGCATTTGCTACAAAGAAGACTGTTAAATGGAAGGTCTCTTCTCCTCCTCCTGCCACTAAGAGATCTCGCAGGGAAGAATTTGCTTCTCCTTCTCCTTCTTCTCCTCCATCACTGCCTCGTCATCATCACATCAGACGTTGGAGGGTCAAGGACTTTGCGATTTTGCCTTCATTGAGTAGAGGGAGTGTTTTACCTTCCTCCTCTCACGTCCATGGTCATTCTACCAAGAGGAGCGGTTTGCCTACATCCCCTCATGATTGTCCTTCTCCATCTCGGGTTAGCATTCGTGGTTCTGGTAGTGGAGCCTGGGGATTATTATTATTATAGCTGGCCCGAAGGATTAGATAAAATGCCAGGTCAAGCTCTTAGGCCAGAGCTGGGACCAAGTTGGTCATTCAGGATAAATAAATAAATTGCACCAAGGCAAATGCTTTCATACTAGAACACACACACAATAAATACATTTACTCATGTTCCCCAACATACATACTAAAACAGTATATTAAAATTCAGAATTATTTTTTTAACTTTTTGAAATGTTTTAAACTTCACTAAAAACACTAATGTTTTATATTTTATCAATTAAATTGCAGTTCCTCAGAAAAGTCAAAATCGGAACTACCGAAAATGTAAAAGATTCTGATACAATTTCTTTTATTGTCTTATTTCCAAAAGTTGACAGTCTCTGCTGGTCATACTTTGGACACTCGCACAAGACATGTCTGACTGTTACCAACTCCTCGCACTCTGAACACTGGAGCAGAGTCGTGTGGGCTGCTCATTAAGTGTCCATGTGTCAGACGGGTATGGCCTATACGGAGACGTGTCAGAATTACTTGTTCATGTCTCTCTCTCTGATATGATGAACTCCACTTTCCAACGTCAGGTTTTATTTGCTTTAATTTGTTATTTTCTGACTCTTCATTAAATACATGTTGCCATTTCCTTATAATACCCATCTTTATGTATGTTACATAATCACTCATAGGGAGATTCACACTTGATCTTGTCATTTGAATTGCTTCTTTGGCTGCTTTGTCAGCCTCTTCATTTCCTTTGATCCCTACATGGGTAGGGATCCAACATATTTCTACTTTTTTTCCAATAATATCTAATTTATGAAGTGATAATTTAATTTGTTGTACAATATTATTTTTTGGTTTGTAACTCTGGATGGCTTCTATGGCACTTCTTGAGGCACTAAAAATCACAAAATTATTGAGGGATGTTTCTTTAATTATTTTTATGGCTGAGGCTATTGCGCAAAGTTCTGCTGTGAATATTGAAGCTGTATTAGGAAGAGAGAATTGATATGATTTGTCCTGGGACACTGCCGCATATCCCACTCCATGTTCTGATTTAGATCCATCTGTGAATATTGCATAATGTGGACCTTTTCGGTTCATATGTTCTATTGTATGTTGTCTATGGTGTGAGGGCGTATATAATTATTTTTTTGATAAATATTTCAATTGTGTGCAAATTTTCATTTTATTCATTGCCCAAGGCGGAGGTAATTTTACCACTGGAGGAATTTGTATATTCACATTTAGTGACTCAAACAGTCTTCTAGCTCTAATTGGAAAAGGGGGTGGATGATTGTTTATAAAAATATCTCTGAGTTCAAATAATTTTTTTGTTGGAGAATCGCTTGTCCTAATTCTCAGAGCACTCTTCATTATTACAAGCTCTCTATGGAGAGAGAGAGGTAATTCACCACATTCAACCTGTAAGGAAGAGGTCGGTGATGATTTAAAGACTCCTGAACATATTCTAAGGCCCTCATTATGAACTGGGTCCAATGCTTTCAGTGCTGCGTCTGACGCCGAGCCATATACTTCGCTACCGTAATCATTTATAGACAGGACTGTTGCTTTATACAGTTATGTAAGGGTTTGTCTATCGGCTCCCAATTAGTGTTTGATAATTTTCTAAATAGATTTAATGCTTTTTTACATTTTGATTTCAAGTATGTTATGTGGGGTTTCCAGTTTAAGTGAGTATCAAACACTAAACCTAAAAATTTTGCAGTTTGTCTAATTGGTATACTATGATTTCTGATTTTTAAATCTATCACTTCACCATTCATCCACCTTTTATCTTTATAAAACACTACTGCTTGAGTCTTATGTACGGATAACTTGAATCCTACAGATGAGGTCCATTCATTTATTTTTATTATACTTTTATTAATGATGCGTTCTGCATGTTTAATACGAGATGCTGAATAATATATGGCAAAATCATCCATGTAAAGGTTGCTTTTAATTCCAGTAGGTAGATTTTTCTTAATGTCATTAATTGCCAGGGTAAACTGTGCCACTAAGGACACTTCCCTGTGGAACACCATTTTCAAGTGGAAATGTTCTGGACAATACATCATCAATTCTCACTTGAAAACTACGATTTGTTAAAAAGTTTTGGATGAACCTAGGTAAATGTCCACGGATGTTGTTATTTTGCAAAGTTTTCAATATAGGGTACCTCTAGGTAGTGTCATAAGCTTTTCCGATGTCAAAAAGACTGCTACAGTTATTTGCTTTCGCTCAAATCCTCTTCGTATATGGTCTTCGAGGTTAGAGAGAGAATCTAACGTAGATCTGTTGCACTATGACCCAAACTGAGTGGGAGTCAAGATTTTATTTTCTCGAATGTGGCATGTTAATCGAGCATTTACCATTTTTTCTATTAACTTGCATAAGCAACTTGTTAGAGAAATTGGTCTGTAGTTATTTGCATCACTTGGATCTTTTCCAGGTTTGGGGATAGGAATGATTATAGCTTTACGCCATTCATCAGGAAATAAATTTCTACGCCATAAAAGATTATAAAATTGTAACAAATATGTCTTCGCCAGAGGTGCTAAGTGGCAGATCATCTCAAAACAAATATTGTCACCTCCAGGAGCAGATTTATTGCTGTTAGTGAGAGCATATTCCAACTCTTCCATATTAAATTTTCTATTATAATATATGTTTTCTATTGTTTCGAAATTTATTGTTATTAGTTCTATATTATTTTTCTTTGTGCGGAAGTGGTCATCTAAATTTCTGTCACTACTTACAAAAGCTAAGTTTTCTTCTATTATATTACTTATTTCTTTTGGATCGAGTATTCTTTTTCCGTCTTTTAATATGGCATGTCTGGGTGGTTTCACATGGGTACCATTTATCTTCCTGAAATTTTCCCATATTTTTTGTATGGGAGTATTATTAGAGAGATCTGATACATATTTCCTCCATGAAATCATTCTTCCTTGAATTACTTCCTTTCGAAATTTTGCAGATATTTGGTTGTATATAGGCTTTAATGTCTCAATTTCTAGTAACAATATAGTCATTTTTTGCAAAGTACCTTATAATATTGGTAATGTTTTATTTATTTTACTGAACTTTCTATTTAAATTATCCAATCGTCTCCCTATTGAGTGTTTTGTATTTATTAATTCTGTTAGCTTTTCGGACCACCATGGAACTTTGTGTTTTGTTGGATGGGGTTTTGAGTTTGGTATTACTTTGTCAGCAGCATTTTTGATGAAATTAACAAGAAACTTATTAGTTTCATTATGGTCTTTTAGATATTCAAATGGTGGTATACTTCTAGTATGCATTTCATATTGCTCCCAGTCTACTTTATAAATGTTATAGTGAGGAACGTGTTTTGCTGGGTTATTTTGTAAAAAGGAAATTAATATTGGGAAATGATCACTGGTGTACAAGTCATCAATTGTGTTCCAATCTAATCTGTCAACTATACTTGTTGAACATAGAGTAAAGTCTACAGAGGATAATGTTCCATGTGTTTTTGAATAATATGTGCTAACTTCATCATCCTTTATACAACATATGTCATTTGAATCTATAAGTTTTTCTGCTTTACTTCCTGCTCTATTTGAGTTTGAACAGTTACAGTCCCATATTGGGTTGTGAGCATTAAAATCCCCTACTATTAACATAGGTTCTTTGGCATTTTTAAGTAATTCTCCAAGTTTATCAATATCGTCATTTTTATTTGGTTGGTTGTATAAATTATAAATGATATAATTATAGTTTTTAATTCGAATTTTAATACCTGATATTTGGAGGTCAGCAATGTTTACAGGTACTTTGTCATAACATACTGTTATGTACATATATGGCTGTACCTAAATTTCCTTCTTCCTGTGATGTTGATGTTAAGGTATATTTACCTATTGTTGGTATTGTATTATTGACATGTTGTAGACATAATATCATTGGTTCATATTCCTTTAATAACCTTTGTACTTCTCCAAGGTGTAATCTGGTCTGTAGACCATTCACTGCCTCTTTTACTTGTAATATCATATAGCTTGCAATCTTTAATATTGGGTATCTCTTTTTCAGAGTCTAAAAGCATTTTCTTATTAATTGGTTCATCATTATTATCTGGAAGTACAATGGTACCCTGAATGCTGTTCATATTATCATGCTTTTCCACTTTAACATTAATAGTATCTATAATTTTTAAGGACAAATATTCTTCTGACTGGCTTTTTGTTGTGGCTTCTATAAACCAAGTCTTCTCTTTTATTTTTCTGAAAGACATTTCTGTCGTTTGATGTCTGTTTAGTACAAAATTTTCTAATTTCAAGGCTGAAATATTTTGTTCAGCTTCCATGGTTAGAAACCTTGACCAATTTCCACTCCCAAAGAGGGAGTCAAAGTGAGTCAAGGTTGGGTCATGACGGTACTGAGATTTCCTTGGTCTAATATATGGTATTAATGTTTTAATACCAACCTGGTCTTTGTGATTTGAGCTTCCGTTAGATTGGTCCAAATCCGTGCCAGAAGTCGTAGGGATATTTTTTAAATTTTCCATATAATAAAATTTTAAACTTCGTCCAGGATGAGGTCCCTCTCACCAGGGAGGCCCAACTGGGGGAGGAGCAATACTGTTACACAGTGGTAACTACCCTGGGACACTCACCTGGACATATGCCATACCCACAATGCCTTAAGGGTCGTCAGTCCCATGAGATCGGACCCAGCACTGCGGGCATGGCTTGACATAAAAATTTCCCCTCGCTCAACCACGTCAGGTACTCTAGTTTTACGGGTGGAGTGGCATGCCGTCCAACTCCACCCTCCATCAAGTTAAAAGAACAGTCAATACAATAGTCCAAAACTATGCCAAGGTCGTCAACGAAAGGAGGAGGAGTGAAATGGGAAAATTTAAAAGGAGGAGGAGTAAAGGAGTTAAAGGTCCCAATGTTCAGTTGGATCCACAGCAAAAAGCGTAGGCATAAAGGGGCATACTCTCTCTGCAGTGGATCCCTAAGGCCCCCACCTCGCCAAGGAGTTGGGATCAGGGGGGGAGCCTGGGGAAAAAGTCTTCCTCTGTTGCTGCTTGGCCAGGTCTCCTCTCCTCTGTGCATGCTGGCAATGCATCGACATCTTCCCTTCACATCCGTGTCTCTCTACAGAGACATGTTCGTGGCAATTTGAGTGTGGAACCTTCGTCTTCTGTACACAGACGTGCCTGTGGCTTCCACGTACGTGCGGATGTGATTGGAAATGCCCCTCCTTCGTCTGCCTCGGTGCCACTTCGTCATTGTAAGGGTGATAAAGCTCCAATCAAGAGGTCTAAGGTTGCAGAAGCTGAGGTGGCTCAGGCTGTACATAAGGATTCTTCAGTCAACAAAGACGTGGACCAAGGACAGGTTCCTTGTTCACCTGGTAGAAGTCTTGATCCTGAGAATCGCTCACCTTCAAGAAGCTCGCTTCATTCAAAATTCTGCGTCTCGGGACCAGGCTTGATCGACGCCTAATGGACGTGTACTCATATCGTCGCACGGCTGTGTACGCTGTTTCTCACGTGAAGGCATAAGTGCTTCACCTGACGTATGTGTACATGATCGTCTCACCAGTGGTGTACCTGGTTCTTCACACAAATCTGGACGAGGTTTCAGCAGCGATCGGTCTCTAGTGTCATTGTTGGTGGAAAATCAATAGCCTTCGGTACCTGGTTCTCCGTGTGTTAGAGGTGTCTCCCCTGCCTTTGATATCCAGAAGGCTAGACCCTCTAGCGAATCGTCTGCTACATCAGGAGGAGGGAGACAGTCAATAGTTTTTGTCTTCCTTTTCGGAGGTTGTTGACCTCGCTCGTAGGTTCAACAATCTCGAAAGTAGGATGCAGGCTCAGTCTTCAATCACACCTACATGATTGGAAGCCTTGCTGTGTGCCAGTCATGATCCTAAGTCTTCTTTTGAGTTTCCTCTGTTGGGCCATGCCCAGTCCGTCTTACAGCATGCGAATGTTTTGGTGTCAGACCAGGATGGCTCTCTGCATTCCAAGGGGTTGTCCAAGTTTCTTCCTCCTCCTCTCACACAGCATAAGAAGTATTATTTAACCAATTCGGTTCATCTGATGCCTCGTCACCTAAACCTGGACATGATTCATCTCAGGCCTGGTTTAACCTTAGAGCAGGTTGGGTTGGAAGGTCCTTCTTGGTCATCTCAGGAAGCCTTGGCTATGGAGTCTACAGCTGCTTCCATTTTTCAGACGGTCTCATGGCTAGACTTATGGTCAACAGCGATAGCCAGGATCGCTTCTGATAGTCGGCAGAGGGGTTAGCGAGTTCGTCTACCCTTGCTAGGCTGTTGCAGTCTGGGGGTAAGGTGTATTAGTATCTGACCCACCTTAGTGCTAACCTTCTGCTAGCTTTGTTAAAGGTGGTGGGCTCAGTGGACTCTGTCCCCTTATCGGCACTTCGAAATGGGGATCTTCTGGATTCTCAATTCCTGCTCCCTAGGGCGGTGTTAGAAAATATGATTGATCGGCAATGGGCTGATACAAAGAACCGGTTGGTCCACCAAGCAGTTTCAAAGTCAGAGGCACATTTCCGTCGTCCCCCTCAGAAACAGGTCAGAAGATCTTTGCCTGTCAAGTCTTCTGGAGGGGATCTAGGGTATTTATCAATTTTGATGCACATGCCAACAATATACCATATATTCTCTGGGATGACAAGTCCCTGCACTCCTTTAACTAATTAGTACTATAAGCATTTCCGTACATATATATCTTCCCATTTCTAATCCTTAACCTTTTGTTTTCCCAGGTAAAAAAGCAATCTAATTCACTTTCTCTAAATGCTGGGACCTTATGGAAGAAACAGATGCCCTTAAAAGATGTTCATCTTTGAAGGAAGGCCATCACCCCCCATGCTATGTCCAGCAGGTGTGAAAACAATGTATAGGTGTGCTATGCCATGATTAATTATAAACCCTTCTTCCAATAACACAGGTTGGTGGATGACCAAATATAATTTATTCACATCATTGTTGAATTTCATGCCAATTGCAAAGCTTCAACATTTTTCAACTGTCATACACCTACTTCTCACCCCTAGAAACCATAAATCACACCTATCCACACACTAACAAGTGTCTTAAATACCTGTGCACAAGCACCCATCCCTCACCATATTATTGTCTGTTTAATGTTTTAGGTATATATGTACCTTTTTGACGATAATAAAGTGTACAGTTTTTAATTGTGGTAACACTTAGTGTAAAACATTCTTTACCAAAAAATTTTCATTACATTTACTGATTACACTTTTGAGTGACTAAGAATGTAAACCCATTAAAACGCATGTGATAATGCTTTTGATATATTATCAGTCACCTAGTGATACATTTTTGTAGCACCTAACCCAATCATATAGCAGCATTTGCTCGTATTTGTAACGTCAAAATGATGTTGACAGCAGTAAAATTACAGCATCTGTAGTTTTAAGTCCTTAACACCTCAGAAGACTTGAAATGTAACAGCAGATAACCTAGAGAGGTCTATGTCAGGAAGGAAGCCATAACGAGAGATAAGAAAAATTAAGACTCTAACCACCTTCTAATTGCATTCCTAGAGTAAAAGCTCATTAGGTGCCAACCACTTAATCTGAGTTAAGAACAAAATTTCATTTAAAGGTAAAGAAGTAGAAAGAGCTCTGATTTCTATTGCAAACACCTCAACTACTGGAGCTTCATCTTCTGTAACAGTACCCTTCAGCAAACATCTCAAAAGAGGCAACCCAAGGACTCCATAGTTGATCCATCATCAAGGTATACTACCAAATATAAATCTATATATACCACCATTAAGGTACAAACATTTTCAGTTAAGATGACATTTGCATTACTGTTCCCATTAACCTTGTATATTGTGAACTCTGATCCCAGTTATGATACTTTTCCATATTTAACAAGGAAGACAAGTTGCCATAAGTGGAAAAATCCAGGCCAATTAATACAAAATAAATCATTAATATGAAAAGGCTCTTGGACTCAAACATGAGAATGGATTCCAGGTGCTCGATGCTGCTCTCAACTCAGATTGGTGCTTCTACATCAAGGGATTTTGCAGAACTTGATACGTATATGGTCAATTCTGATAAGAGTCTGGGGATTGAAAATGAAGTGTAACAAAGTTATACTACATTCATGCACCTACTCTAATCACTCTATCCTCAAGGGATAGCAGTACTGTAGTACACTGTACATGGTGAGCACTAATGAATAAAAGTTGCATAAATGTCTGAAATGTAATAGATTAGCAAGCATTACTATTTAAACATACAGTTCTGATGCAGGAAAATGAAACAAAAATTAATTTTCTTTAATTTTTTGTAAGGTTTGCATATTTTATATGCATCATTATCTGCATGGATACTAGTGTTTGGCTATCATAAACCTTAACTTTATCTGCTCATTCTGCATAGCTGTATGATTCTGGATTTTTCAAACTTTTTCTATAAAACAGTAAAAGTCATTTGCATTTATGCAGACACCTAACTCAAGTACATAACAAACACTAATGGAATATATTTCACCATTTATGAAAACTCACGCTGCAGTTATAAAATTTGAAAATGCTGGGTAGATATCATGTCCAACTCACACTGCTACATATAACTAAAGAATTTTTCAATAGCATTAACACAACCTGATCATTACACTGTACTGCATTATTCTAAAGAAGATATAAAACAATTGAGAAATATGTTTCTGTAAGAGCTATTCTAAACTAATTTTCATCATCACAGAGGGTGACTGAAATTGCCCCAAATAAATTCATATAATTCTCTTTAAAAAAAAATGCCTTACTTCATATAAACAACATGGCAATTTACACTTAGTGCAAAATTAAAATATAGAATTGTATAATAATCAAATGATTGTCACACAGACCCATAAACAACTCAAAAGAAAGGGCACTATGCTGAAGATGTATCACAGAAGCAATGCTAACAATACAATATAAAAATATTCATGAAAGATACATTTTATAATTCCCTGCATAGAAACAGAAGAGAAATACAAATTACCTACTCTGTAACAGATTTAAATAACTTTGCCTAGATGATGACAAGGATTATATCCTACCAATATAATCCACAACCTTCTCCATGATAACCAACATGCTACTCTGAAGCTTACAAATTATAAGTACATTTTCCTAAACCTACTGTACTATATGAAGTTGAAAGATCATTACAAGATCACAGGAATTAAAACTATGCTAAAATTATGTCTTTCAAGACATCTAAAACACTTCCTAATCTTTATGTTGGAACAGATAAAAATTTAACTGTAAAGTTCAGCGTACCATACAATCTATCGCCTATAAAAATCTTGAATATTTTGTTACCTTTAGGCTTTATTGTATATAATAATATATATACACAGTAGTACCTCAGAAATAAAGGGAATCAGGAGCATTCACTCAAGCCCACCTAAAAGTCCCCCTTTTCAAATTTTTTCTATTATTGTGTTCAAAAGTTAAATTAAGTGTGTTAATTAATAAAACAGTACATTACACAAAGTAAAATTACATATAGCAAAAATTTTTTTTTTTTATGATTTATGAACTGTTTGGCAAAAATGGCACACAGGTAGCTAAAATAGAGGGAGACACAAAGGGAACCCACTGAGGAAACCAAAATGGTCACATTAAGCAAAGCCTGATAACAAAATCAATTTTTTTCACAGTTTGCAAAGATAATTAAAGGAATTGATAGCATGTGTGTCAGACAGAGAGAGAGAGTAATCAGTGTGTACGATTGTTGATGTGTTTACACTTGGATCTTGAGCGCAAGAAGGAGAGTAATTATGTCACAATGCATCAACTTACTGTTGGCAAACTGCAGGATTTAAAATAAACAAGGATTTTTTGCAAATAAATAAGTAATAAGTAAAGAATGCAATTAAGAAAAGGAGAGATTAAATAACTTTTCACAAGGAAGTCGCATAAACAAACAATCAAAGGTACTCAGAAAGTGAATGCAGTGCCGATGTGTTTATTATGGAGCAGTTACTTTTACAGTGCTAAAAAATTGTAAAAAGCAAACTTCACTCGTCAGGTATTTTACTGTACCATAAAGAAAGCAAACGTCACTCGTCAGGTATTTTACCGCACCATAAAGAAGTGATTCAGAAAGATCGAGTGTAAATGAAAGACATGGGTGACATGTGAAAGAGAATAATCATTCTAGCCCAGCTGGGAAGCAGACCCTGTCTCCCACCCAATAACCTACAACCAACTCCTCCTCCTCCTCTATAGTCTCACTCAGTGCACCCAACACTGACTCAAGTAAGACTTCTTTTCTATTACTGTATTGCATTTGATTGTTTTAATATTTTATCATTTGTGTCAAATTTATTGTGAAATTCTCTTCTTTTATTTATTTTTATGTGAATTGGTACTGCTTTTACATACATATAGTAATGTTTTTACTGTCTCTTCTCCTTCTTTCCTCAACAATAAGAACACTCCCTCCCTCTATCTCAAGTCAGCTGTGTGTCACCGCAGAGACTTATGATTTTGTTCATCCTTTATGCTGAATTTTATGGTGAAATGCTTTATTTTATTTATTTTGTTGAATATGATTATTATGGTGAAATGCTTTATTATTTTATTCATTTTGTTGAATATGGTTATTAAACGATACATATATACGTATTGTAAAGGAAACAACACGTTAATTACAGTTTTTCTCGTAGGATGTGGTAGGCCGTCAAGTACAAGCATAACCAAGACAATCTGTCAGTTTGAAGTACGTACAGTATTTGCTTGACAAAGGAAAAAAAAATTTCTTCAAAAATTTTGGTAAAAAAAAAATGGAATGTTTGACATAAGAAATGTTCAACAAACGAGGTATCACTGTGTGAGGAGATACTGAAAATATTTCATCAAGAAACTATCCTATACAATATCCTTAAAAGTAACACTGATTAAAACTTTGATAAACCTTAGAGACTGAAATTTTCTGGCACATATCTTTCAACTTCATATATCATTTTTAGAATTAGAATTTTCAACTCCACAAACTTTAAGTGAAAACTAAATCTTTGAAATTATATGAATAAAGATAAACCATCTCCAGCAATACCAATGGCTTAAAGGTACGCATATTCTTGTAACTTCCCCATCTTCAAATACCAAACATACCTTAGGAACATTAAAAATAAGTGTGGCCTGAAGATCTCTTTCTAGAATAAAGTGAATGCAAATGTTAAGTATCATATATGTAAATGTAAATCTTATTCAGTGAACGTCAAATTTATTAAAACCGGTGGGGATTTTGGGTATTATAAAGGAAAAGGAAGATGGGAGTAAGTACAGTGTAGTTCTGTTCACCCTCATGCCAACCTACTGAAAGATGTTAAATACTAGTACTTAAATTTCACAGTACCTATACCTAACATCAGAATATTTTACTATGATTGGAGGTGGTACAGAAGAATCTGAAGGCTTATCTTCCCAGCAAGTAGTAAGATGGCTCTCAAACAATGTTAGCTTGGTGTCCCGCATAGAAAATTCACTTATAAGGACCCCAGAAAGGTGACTGGCCTGTCCACAAAGCTTTACTGCTTTCATTCCACGACTTGATTTGACCAAAAGTTTCACTGTTGCTACCTGTGGCCATTTCCTTTTCTACCCTACGTTGCCCAGTTCTTAATTTTGTGTTGATATCTTAACCCTTACAGGTTGGGCTAAAATATATATTAAGCACACCCCTAGACTGGGCAAACTCTAAGGTTGGCCAATAAAAAAACCATTGAAAAGATATGCAAATACATATGGTATGTATATGAAACAAAATTATAAACAATTTTCTGTACTCATGGAAGTTGAAAGCAAATATTTCCAACCCTGGGCCTCTTTTCCAAGACATTCATAAAAATATGCAATTTTTACCACGTTATGCATTTCTTCAAATAATTCTTTTTTATTTTTTTAAATTATAATTACAGTTCATGCAATATCATAACAGATAAGAACTAATCAGATTGGGAGAAGCAGTACCTTTTAGTGAGGTAGTATACATGTTTTTTCTAATATATTTCTTTGTACTTTAGTTTGCAAAATTGCAATTATAGCTGACATACTATCATAAAAGATAAGAACTAAAACCAAAATCAATCCCCTGGGTATATTTATTAGCATATTTATAAAAAGGCATCCTGGGATGGGCTTGTTTGTATGGTTTTTTTATGTTGCATGGAACCAGTGGTTATTCAGCAACAGGGAACTTCTATCACTGGAAATGCGCATCTCTGACTGGGATGGGGAGGTGCAGTACATTGCTACATAAAATCTCAAGTCACAAGGATTTCCCTCTATCCTGTACCAAGGTACTACAGTTGCTATAAGTCCTGTATGACCCTTTGAAGTGGTCTAAACATTTTTCACACAAAATTTGTTCCAATAGTATGGTGCAAATATTGAATTTCACCTAAGGCAGTCCACTCAGCAATCTATAGAGCTTCTATTATGTCTCCCATGATCATGCCCATCCAGTAAGGGTAAGGGTACTACAATATTATATTTCACCAGTTTTTAATTTTTCTGTCGTTCACCACAAGAATTTCTGCCAACATCTATCAATAAAATTCAGTTTGGCACAGGGTAAGCAAGGGAATTCACCACTTTTTTTTACCCTAGAGGCATGGACAGGGGCTTACTCTACAACACAAATCTACAAGAGGATCGTTGCTCATTCCAGGATGGTCTCTGTCCTGACTTCAAGCCACCTGCAATATTTCTCCTGTTAACCCTGGCTTCTTCCTTATTCTATTTCAAGTTTCATTGCCTCTTCATTAAGACCCACCAACACATCTAGCTTCCCTAAGCTTGATAATGACTACTTCACTAGGGATGTCCTGGCAGTTCTGACAGGTACTATCAAGGATGATGGAACTCCAAAGTTAGAATAGAACTCTGTCACACAAGTGGAAAGAGACATGCTTGAACCTTCATCCATCACATCTGATCACCAGTAAACCCTACAGAAGTGAAGAATAACCCTAGCATCTTCTACCTCAATAGTTATTACAGTCCGTGCAGCAGTAGCCATTCATCCTGTGAATAAATCACAAGTCCCTCAACCTCCTGTTAGCTGAAGTGGAGGCATTTTTCAGTCACCTGAAGACACTTCCTCCTCAAAGCCAAACATAAACTCAATACAGCTTTGATGGGAGTCGATTTGATTAAAAATCAGGGTTGGTTACAGTTATGAAGGTCCTCAGAAATATTCCTTTAAACTAAATGAGCAAAGAGCTCATAGAGACATTTCTTAGCTAAGAATGCAACAGGTAAAACACCTTACTTGCAGCAGCTGAAACATTGTTCATAGCTCTAAATTACAAAAAAACAGTCCTCTCACATTTAGTTATGACAACTTGGGTCACACAACCATATTCTTAAAGGAGCTAATACAGTAAAATTGGCCTAGGAACCTCTTTATCCACTGCTTCCTAAAGACACTTCTTGAGGAAACTGGTCAGCAGCCGCCAAAAAATAGCATGATGCCTCTCCTCTTGAGTTATGACCACCTTCCTCCACACCTGGCTAACTGATTAATTATTGACTTTTCTCTTATCAGAGCCCTTTCAAACACTAAACAACTGTACATGACAAAGTACAATTTTCTTCGTACAACCTCAATCTGTGCTCTTGGCAGAAAAGTGATGCTTAGCCTACAAAATCCTGGTGAAGGTTTTGGCTGTTGCTGGGGCCTACCAATCAAGTACTTATTGAAAAACCTATGATCCTGTAAGCTTGCTCATTTGTAAAGTAAAGCCTCTTAATCCTTCAAGCTACCTCTGTGTAATCCCAATACAGTGTCCCATGCCCCACCCCGTATTCGGGGGGATGCATACCAGAGCCCCCCATGAATAGCTAGAACCCGCAAATAGTTGATACCCCTATAAAAATGCTTAAAACTGCCTATTTTGTTAGTTAAAACTCTAGAAAACCCTCTAAAAATGTTTATACCGATTTTTTCAATAGTGATATCACAAAAAGTACATTCTATTATGAAATCGATAAAGAAAAAAAAATGAAGTTTTTATTGTAAAACTAATATTGTAATACCTACCTGAACACCTGAACTAGCCCTGGTCACTTACCAGCCCGAACCATCATTTATTAAAAATTTACCAAATCTTTGGTTAAAATAAACGATCAGTGTTGCCAATCTCCTGGCAAACACCCTCGTTACCTAGTTACCAGCCCACCGCTAGTAGCCCTGCCTCACGGGCCGGTCACACCTGCCCTCTCACGTCAATCATAACTCAATAACTCTGTGAGAGGGGAGGAGGGTGGGAATCATTCAGGTGTTCAGGTAGGTATTACAATATTAGTTTTACAATAAAAACTTCATATTGCAATACACCCCCTGAACACCTGAACTAGCCCGATTAACATTAATTTGGAGGTGGGGAATCAAATCTGCCCGGCCCTCCACTGTACTAGTTGTCAGTCAATATAATTGAGTACGCGAGTCAGTCAAGTTCATTTGTCACTCGTCCAAGCTAATCTCCCATGTGTGGCCTTCTAGGCCTGCCATATGTGGAGGGAAAAACTCCCTGCACCTCTACCCTAAGGTCAAAACTCATTGAGTGCGGAAGGGATACAAACCTGTTTCCTCTCAGCTGGCTATGTGCCTCACCTGAGTAGAGGAAAAAACTGAAGACCTCCCACCTCATGGTCTCTCGGCCTCTCATGTATGGAGGGAATCTGAAGACCTCCCATGTGGCTCTCGGCCTCTCATGGAATCTGGAAGACCTCCCATGTGGCTCGGCCTCTCATGATGGAGGGAAACTGAAGACCTCCCATGTGGCCTTAGGCCTCTCATGTACGGAGGAGACAACGGTGTCGTCGATCGTAGTGATGTCCTCTCTTGTAGTGTTGTACCTGCCTGTCTGTACTCTGCCTGGTTGGCACTTGGAAGAATACCCTCAGATAGACCCAGACATGTTCTTTCCTATCTTTCCTAATACTTAAAATCCTCTTGTGATATATCATATCATGAATACCTTATACATATTCCGAATATTCGCTCCCTACTCTAATACTAACTCAGACAGCAAGATTGTTGGGTTTAAAAATAGAATTTAGGCCAAAGGCGAGTATTGGGACCTATGAGGTCAGTCAGCGCTGAAGGGAAATTGAGAAAGTTTGAAAAGGTGTGAAAGGAAGAAAAACCTCTGTTGCACAATGAGTCCAGTGTTAGGAGAGCGTGGAAAATAGGATGAGAGAATATGGAGAGAATATGAAATCAGAAAAGTGAGAGGGGAGAGAGAAGGAGAGAGAGAGAGAGAGAGAAACACAATACGTCTAGATAGAGAGAGCAAGAGAAGGGAGAAAGAGAGAGAGAAACACAATCTTCCTAGGATAAAGAGAGAATATAAATCAGGGGAAAAAGAGAGAGAGAGAGATAAAAATCAGGGAAGAGAGAGAGAGGAAATTACGATCGTCTAATATCTCCACCTCCGCAAATTGCAGCAAGTTTAAAAGGGTATTATCTTAACGATAATACTCGTATAACTCCGTACAGCTATGAACAACCGAACGAGAACTTGTTGCTAATGCGATCGACTCCTATAACAACATCACTTTATTGTATTGATCAGCGTGTGACAGTAATCGAATCCGATAGCAACATCCGTTATTGTATTCATCCGCGTGGGACGGTAATTACTGTATTCATGTTATAAATGCAGCTGAAGCTAATAAGGCAAAATTACGTTCATCAGCAACCTGGACAGAAGTCCCGAGCTTATGTATGAATTCCAACGCAGCCGTGGTAAAAGAAACTAATAGCATGAAAGAGCTCATTACTGTTGTTTTCACACAGACAAAGGATTAATAACGTATATAAAGTGTAAGGTTCGTAATACCTATGAAAACGAGTGAAAAACGAACGGAATCCTAAATTTAACGCCATCTAACCCGAGGGAAAAACTAGCTTCCGATGAGACGATCAGTCAAATTTGTGTCTTAAATTACATCGTAAGACGAACAGTATGACTTCGTTACATAAGTTAAGTATCCAGATATTCATTAATATGCTAACTAAGGACAAAAACATTAGCCGAGACCAAGTGATATGGTTGAATCTGAAGCCAAGGAGAAAAAAAAATAGACTAGCCGGCATCCTTGTCTGTCTAAACCACACCTCCTTACAATAGTGCTGTTTGACGACAAGCTAGTGTAATTATAATTTAATTGAAAAGTAATAAAATAATATTTAAAGGTAATTAAATTAACTTTATTAGGCCTAATATTAAATTTCAGTTGTCATTGTAATTTGATAATACGACTGGTAATAATTTGTAACTGTAATTGACATCAGCTCAAATGTAAATACTGACGGCAATAGTTTGTTAAACGTATGAAGACGTCATGCATACAAATTCCTTATATCTGACATCTGTTTATATGCCCCAAGATAGATACCTCATTGACTATATTAAATGTCAACATAGTTGAAGACACGTCTCCTTTAAGACGTTTGTACAAACTTGGCATAAGTGAGAGTGTTGTTACGTTAGTCATTTTAGTCAATCAGGAGAGAATGAGATGGATACGGCGACGCAAACCCGTATTCGTCATCCGCTGATTCCAGCGTGAATGACTGCCGAGTTTAGTGTTTATACTACTACGCCAATATGATGATACACATAATACAATTATAATGCTTTAGTCGGACAGAATCCGATCTTCATTCTGTTCGATTACATTCATATTAATTATCCTCAGATCGGATTCTCGTTCGTTTTCAATTACACCTGTATTGAATTATCCGAAGTCAAGATTGCCTTAAGCCTACAGCGTTAGCCAAAATAAAAATAACTACCGATATGTTGTACAGCGAATACTTTAGGTTAGGCTAGGCTAACTGAATATGCATACGATATATCATCGTGAACACTAGGCTAACCGTAGTTAATTTTATTCGATTTCTCTTCATACTGAATATCGTAAGTCAATATGCATTGAACGGAGAATTAGTTGATATTAACAATTATCGTATCGTATACGTAGAGGAAAGTAACCTTAAAGACGAAGGAGCATATCTGAAAGACCAACCCTGGCCTAAAAGCTTCTGATGCAAGGAACTCGAAGCAGGAAAAAGCCTAAAGATGCTCTAAGGACACTGTGCCTTTAAAAACTACTACTTTTAATAGAAAACCACCGACCCGAAGAAGCCTGCACTTCTCTTCCTAAACTAAACACTATGTAGCCTATTATCCCTACTCGTCTATATCTGACCTAAGTTTTTATCATCCTGAGAACTTACACATCGAGGGAAGGGGAATCTGCTGCCAACACTGCCTGCTCCGCGCCAGGGGGGACGGCGGATCCTGCCCGTGGGCTTGCGGATCCCCATAACCCCCAGCACCGGTTAGGGCTGATTCTGGAACAGGCAGGGGAGCTGGAACAGAACGATTAGTAATTTCAGTATCCCTATTGCTCGATCTATCCTCACATAATCTTGACATAAAATCGGTAACAGAGATGTCATACTCGATGTCAGCGTACTCTCAAGTCTCTTAAAGAGCACTGTCTCTAAGTCTTTATCTTGATCTACGTTAGTCTCTTCCTGCCTACAGTTACTTCTTAATACGAGACCTTTCCTATGTTTGAGATACCCTAACATCTGGTCCAAAGACCACTCCTGACATTCCAAACATCTGGTCTTTACATTATATTGAACAGGCCTACAATTTACGCATAAGGAATGACTATCGTGTCATAGGGTACTCATCCTTTTCTTGCATTGTTGGCAAAGACGATACGTTGTTGAACTCCCGCTCGTCGTTTTCTGTGATGTCGTGGCCGAGGATGCAGTAGTCGTTGTCGTAGCCTGTGTTGTTTCTTCCTTTGCAGAATCAATGTCTAATGACAAGGTATTAAGAGCAATCCAACCGTAATCCAAAGGGATGCGTAATTCGTCACCAAATTCAATCAAATCAAAGGTGCAAATGAAGGCCGGGCAAGACCAAAAAGGAGTTCGCTGTGGATACATCTGTACTCCACCGCGAACGATAAGTGATTGACGTGAGAGGGCAGGTGTGACCGGCCCGTAAGGCAGGGCTACTAGCGGTGGGCTGGTAACTAGGTAACGAGGGTGTTTGCCAGGAGATTGGCAACACTGATCGTTTATTTTAACCAAAGATTTGGTAAATTTTTAATAAATGATGGTTCGGGCTGGTAAGTGACCAGGGCTAGTTCAGGTGTTCAGGGGGTGTATTGCAATACAGGAATTTGTGGATATTTCTCATAGAAAATGTACCACAAATAGGCGGATTTTCCATGAATAATGGGGGTATTTATGTCCCAGAGAATAATCCGTGAATATGCGAGTCCACAAATCTGAAAATTTTGATCATAAAAATGCAATCTAGTGTTCTCAGCCCATTACCCTTTATAGTATATATACATCCATGTGGTTTTGTCTTGAAAACAAGGCGACAGCTTATGAAGATGAGGCTCCAATCTTTGCACTGATCCCATCTCGAGTATGGACCTGTGGTTACTGAACCTCCTACCAGAGATTTAGCTAAAATTAATTGCACAGTGCAAATTGCAAAGCATGGAATTAAGCCCTAAAATATCTAAAACAATTACTGCTAGCCAATCTAGGACACAAAATCCCCCAACCAGATGTTTTCCATGTAAATATTTCTTTAACCATGTGCAACTCATTAAAATTCTAAGTGCCAACCTTGATTGAAAATTCCCTTTTGAGAATTATATTTGATCTATCTCTTCAGCTGCTCACACATGTATACTGAGAAAGCCTTTCATGATTTTGGTGACCTATCTATCATGAAAATATGGTTTAATTCTTTAATTTTTCATGGTTATGAATATTGTTCCCCTGTCTGGTCTTAAGCAGTTAACATTCATCCTAAATCAAAAAAAAAACTGAATTCTTTCACATTTCTTATCCATGTGCAAATTGTATAAAATATTTCACAACTCTGATAATCTTTTTCATTTAAATTTTCGCAGACTGTACCATCCACAGGTAGTGTTTAATATGCAGTTTATTCTATCAGTCTTACCTTCTTTCTAAGAGGTTCAATATTACACAGTTCTAGCTTTACTACTCTTCAAACTGTGGAATGACCTTCCAAATACTGCATATATCTTAATCTCTGAAACTCTAGATATTCAAACTTGGTGCAAATCCTTTTTTATGGCATGAGTCTCACTTCAATTTATCATTTATTTTGTTATTTATCTTCTTTTTCTCTATTTCCCACTTATAATTTATTCTTTAGTTTTCAAATCTCCTTTTTCATAATGGGCTGCTTTTCCTATTGGGGTCTAAGGATTTGTAAGATTTTGTTTTTCAAATACAGTTGCAGCTTGGCTTTTAATTACAAAAAAATTATGAAAATTCATCATAAATACATACTTGGTCATTCTATAATTGTTGTACAGTTTCTCTCTGTATCAAGAATAACTGCTAACAAACTTTGAACATCCCAACCTCCCAAAGGGTTCTTGGTGCTAGCCTTGGGTGCCCAAGTTGACCTCAATGGTCATTCTCAATAAATATATTGCTAAATTAAAACTTATTAAAAACTTAATGACTGGATAAGGTAGAACTATAAACTTGAATTAACTCACTTAACCCTGCTAATTTGAACAGCTGTAGTGCAGATGAGACAAAAAATCTTACTTTTCTCTCCCTGTGGAAAAGTTATGAAGACCAATACCCATCAATTTCCTTTGAAAATAAACTTCAAGTTCAAATCCATACCAGACTTGTCAACAGAATGCTAAAGCAATGCATGACGTACCTACAGAACACTATTAACCCTCAAGGATTGGGACATCCCATTCTCTTTTTCCTAATATCAAAAGAGGTCATAAACATCTAACTCGTGGATAGAAAGATTTGCAAAACTGAAAATCTTCATGAATGCCTGCAAACTAGGTTGAGGATTTCACATTCCAACTGTCTTACAACATGAAAGTTACCAGCTTTGGAGAAATATATACTTATTGAAAACTTCCAGAAGATGATATCTGAATGGTGGCGACTATGAAAAACAATCACAGGATAAAAGAAGACCCATCTCTCAAGTATAAACCTTGAGCTTTATGAGGACTACCCCGTCCTCATTGTTGGGGCAATGAATCTAAGGCAAAACTTATACATGGACAGCATATCAGAATCCAGTTTGGTCTCCTTACTATATGATCATTCTGGTTTGTTGTATAGTTATGTTACCCATTTGTTGTTCAAAAGGGAGACAATTCTAAGTATGGGTACCAAAGGTAAGGCATTTGGCCTTTCACCAGTACAACGAATAAGTGTGGATTATTAGCTTCCCTTACAAATGGGAGAGTTTCATTTCTCTAAGAACGCTGCTGGTGTTCATCGTTTATTAGCAAATTTGTACAATTTCTGAAGTGTCTTTAGTAAGAATCAAATCATGTCATGGAAACAGATGTTGATGATAGTTATGCCTTATTTGATGAAGACAGCAAAGATTTCCTCATTTCAGTCTTAGATGCCATAAATTTTAAAGAACCTTATACTATATCATTCACAATGGAAAAGTGCCACATCATCCTTTCTCTTTACAGATGTATCAGCAGAAAAAACTCAAACATTTTTCAAAACTAAAGTATACCATAAACCTCACATATAATTAGTATTTTCAGTTTCATATGATAATTCTAAAATACAAAAGTAGCAGTAAGCCTTTTCATAAAAGCCATGAGAATTTGTGACTGGGCCTATTTAGAAAAATTTCATAAAATCTTTTTTATAATTTCATGCATCCAACCAGATTTTTCGAAAAAGGCTCTCAAAAAAGCAATTAGTATTTACCATTAAAATCATAGAAAAAGAAACTGGCTATTAAGAAAAAAGAAAATGATAAAATTTACTTTACCACAGAAAGTTAGAAGTCACCTCAAGTCTTGGGGATAAAAAAAACTTGGATTTGTATTTCATTTTGCTAATACTGTCTGTAAAAACAAAAATTGGAAAATAAAGGAAAAGGACAAAACCAGCATATATATATGTCGTCAATTGTAAAAACTGCAGTTTGGTTTACACTGTGGAAGATGGAAAAATATTGAAGAATGTATCATGGAACACAAAAATCCTTTTAATGTTAACAGAAAAAATTAATTTTATGGATAGTAAAGCAATAAGGTAGAGTGCTGTACGGTTGTGAAGGGATACTTATTAACTCAACATCAAAAATGGCATGAAACAAATCTTTTACCACTTTAGATAAATACCAGCCATGCACTTGGAAAAACTAAACTCTAAAGATTCATAAGGAAAAGTAATTCCTTTGAATGATGGAGAACCAAGCAATTGACCTTCATGACTCACACCCAGGATTAATACCCACTCTGAGAAGATGGACACCATAACCTCAACAAACCAGAATAGTCAAGTAGATAGATCAAGCATGAACCAGATATGATTACTCTGACAGCGTAGAAATTCTTAGTTAAGTTTCATTTCCTCAAGTGATGACACCACAGTTGTCTTCATCACGCTTAAGAATTTGGAGTTTTCTTACGTTGTACTAAGATTTACAAACAAGAAAAGAATCTTATTTTATTCTACTCTGAACAGACTTGAAGAATTCAGGTCTTCATAAAGGCTACAATAGCAGATTTGGAAAGACAGAGAGAGAGAGAGAGAGAGAGAGAGAGAGAGAGAGAGAGAGAGAGAGAGAGAGAGAGAGAGAGAGAGAGAGAGAGAGAGAGAGAGCTATATGTTAGAAAGGAACCATAACTATACAGCAACAGAGGCTGAGTTCTTGATAAACCAGTATAAGATCCCACAGTTATGTATTCTTTGCAAGCCATAACATAACCAGTGATTTTCAGGTGGTAAAAAATTACTGAAATCAACTTTGGTAACAAAAACACACTTCCACTGTCTTTTTATAGGGTTCTTCAGGCTGCTAATTAGAACTTTATGTGTGATTTGCATTACATAATGCAAGTTACAGACAACTGTATTGTACCTCCTAATAATGTACATCAGTTTACATAGATAAAATTTTTGAAAGCTGAAACTTTACAACAATCATTCATTTTAAAACTAACCATGTGACAATTCACTAAGAAAAAACAGGTGACTATATTAATACCAGTTGTTGGAAGATGATGAATAAAACATTAATATAGCATAGCACTAACACAAAAAACTAAAACTGCTTCACAAAAAATCCATCATAGCTAACTTCACTGAAGTTGATAAAAAGGTATGGTAAATACATACATCATAAGAGAGCCAATGCTATTAAACTTAATGAAGCTGGAAGATGATGTACTAAGAGCAATTACTATGTAGTACATCTAAACTTAAAATGTTGCACAATAACTCATCTAGATATCTGGAAGACTGCAACCGATCTGAACTTGTTGAGGTCAGAACTCAAATGAAAAGTGAACAAAATATTGTGCACTTTGCACCCAAGTAAGTAAGTGCACTTGCATGTTCAAGTGATATTCACAAAAGAAAAAGATAGCAAATACATTCACTTTTCCACAAGCTACAAACTTAATTATCCTATATTAAACGCAGAAATTAAATAAATTTGTATTTTAGGGTTTTCAGCAATGGAAAACACACAAGTACAATTCCTTTTGTGCACAAAAAACTTTCAGATTATAAATCATTCTGGGAATAGGACTAGGATACAGATGGAGTACATCACATTACTGTCAGCTTAAGCATGTACTTTCTCTGCTTACACAAATAACTATCTGAAAAACTTAAGTTATTTTAGTGTTTGTCACATCTTCACCAATATTCATTCCTTTATGCAGCTACACTGTACTTGAACTTTTTTGTAAAAAGTAACATTACTATTTGCAATTCCTTGATATTTCATAGGAGAGAGAATAGTACTTCATAACATTTGCAATATTCCAGATAATAAGAGAAAAGTAAATAAATAAAAGGTTCTTTTTCCACATCAACCAGCCACACTACTAAGGATAGTACAATATAAAAATACCAGAAAGTTATGCTAACTCATATCAAAACCTTTGGAATTAAAAGGACAATTAATTCTAAAAGTTGAATTAACAACACCAAAGGGTATATCAAATCTTTAACTCAATATTCTATATTTTCTATACAAAGCACCAACAAGATTTTTCAATTAGCAACTTTATGTAAACAATTAACTTCATCATATTTCCTTCCAAAAGGTAGAAATGAAGCTGTTCAAACAGGTACAGTTTCAAAAGAAGACAATCATACTGTAGATGTAAATGTATTGTATAACAATAAACTATTCCTAAATCATCCAGTATAAAATCACAGATTTCCTTCTTCCTTTAAAGCATCCTCACCAGAATATCTACCCAGAACTAATGAACGCAAAAGTGGTCCCACTTCTCCTGGGTCTTTCAGAGCTTCTAATAACATCTTTTCTACATTTCGCATGATGGCCAATTTTTGTCGTGGTTTTAGAGGATATTCAACACTTTCTGTTGGACCACCCTGAAAAGATGTCAATTACTTCAACTAAAAATTCCCTTTCACAAGCCACATTTTTCTAAAAATCTAAAAAACAATAGACATACAAAACCTGTTCAAATACAAAATCTCATAAAAACTTTGTCTAAACCTATCAAATACAAGTATATAAACATCTTTGGAAAAACAACATAAATCAATACCATACTATCCTTCAACTAAAAACACAGATGGAAATTTTTTAAAAGTGGACTAAAGTACTTCACTTACACATTCCAAATACCATCAAAAACTATAATTATCCCTATAAGTAGTGGAACTGGCAAATTTTTAAGATAATTTATATTTTTCCTAAAAACAAACACCTGAAGTGAATGCTAGTCTGGTTGCTGAAAATTGGTAAAAAGGTAGTTAACTTGCAGCAGGTGACTAATAGGTGAGGCATGGTTTCAAAAGAACAAATCAACCAGATAGAGTACCAAATTAGGCTTTACTTCTCACTCTATCAAGTTTTAATGAAAGGGAGAGAAACAAGAGGAAAATTACTATGATTGTTTCATAATTTTTGGTAAGCTGATAAACAAAATTTAGGTACCTTCCAAACACCATAACTGCCCTTGTGTTGCAAAATGGAAGCCACATCAGCCAGGATGGTCCCCCTACCTGACTGATGCAAGCACGAGAACACACTGCCTGCCCTGTGCACAGCAGCACCAAACAGTGCTAAGGCCAGGTAGATCTCTGGCAGCACACAACTTGGTCATGAACAATATAAGCCAGTAACACATGCATATAAAGCCAAATGCTCATGATGGTCAAGAGATCAATTGTGAACATGTCTCAGGATGTACCAAGATAGTTCAAGAGAACTATAAAAAAAACTACTCCATTACCGGCAGTTACATTTGAGTTTCATATTTCAAAAATGGAACTCAAAGAGTTGAAGAATTTCATTGAAGATCCTATTTTTGTTATTAGAAGCCACTATGACCATTGTGTTGTCTACCTTCGAAGGGTGGAGATACAACAAACAATTCCACTGACAAGTGTATACTGTAGAGGCAGTGCACAGTTCCTGGCCAAGCGCTGATATATGAAAATTATTGTTAACCGGAACATCACAATAATTATGGCAATAAATCGCATCCATCGGCACAGATAAACCGCTTACCAGCACTAAACATAGCTACTAACAGTAATAAACCACTTACTGACACAAATAAACCCCTTACCAGCACTGAAAATTGCTTACTGGCACCGAAAACTGGTTAGCGACATTGTTAGCCAAGTGTCATAAAACAGAAACGTTGTTAATGGATGCCACTGATAAGCGGGACTGCCCTATTTACTATCCATTTACATTTCATTTTAGAAGTATATAATGGTAATCATGTTACTTCCATTTTAAAAAAGAGGTGCTTCTGAAGAAACTTCAACATTGGAGGAGTCAGGGTTGGTGCTCCTCTCTCCAGAATGACCAGCAGGTGACGGAGTTACCATGGTCATACATTGGGAACTGATCACGAGCAGACCCAAACCATGGAGACTGGGCATGAGCAAACTCATGCACAAATCCACCGGCAAAGCTCATGATTGCTGGGACCTAGTAATAAGAGCTAGGATTGCTGTCACTCCCAACAAAGAGTAATCAATATAAGCAGACTTCTTAGCCTTCTTGTGTAGGGCAGCCTTCCAGGTATCCTTTCTATCCTTCCAGTGATCTAATGGCAAAGACAAGATAGGCAATAAGGAACAGGAGCTGCAAAAGGAGGAGGAGGAAAATATGATGCATGATGGTGGCAATACTTGGGCATCCCACAATCACAAGTCTCTCCATCCCCTCCCAAGTCCACTGATGAAAGAACTAAGTCAGACATCCTTGCTGGCAAAGGAGCAAGAACTGCCAAAGCAACTATAGTAGAAGCAGTAGGAATAGCAGGAAGAACAGGAAAATCCAAAAGCACAGCACACTTGACCTTTGAGGGGAAACCTAGAATCAAAGTGATGGGATCTACTAAGATAAGTACATGCAGGGAACTTCTGGCTGAACTCAAATGTTTCAGAAAGGAATATGTATAGGGAAGGCTCTACCAAAATGCCAAAAGCATGCCATAAGGCCTGCAACAGATCCTTTTCTCCTGGGAATGTCTTGGAGTCAATACAGAGGAAGCAAGAGAAGTGCAGACTGAAGCCGGAGTGGTGTGGGGTGGTAAGAACCAACATCACACCAACAGCATCAGCCAAGGAGGAAGTCAGTCGATCATTATATAGACTGTAAACACTCTTCTTGGACTGTATCTGAAAAAAATGGGCAGACACTCTCCAAGTTGAGCAGCTGGGGCAAAGGCATCAAACATGGAAGAGGAGGCGAGACCAGTGGTGTAACCCTCTTTTGACTTCTTTTTTCTGGTCCTTACTTCCTCCACTGGGCTGGTGACCAAGGACATACTCAACACAGTTCAAAGACAGTGTATATTCCTGATCTTTTTTATCTTTCTTAAATTTAGCACACACTCACTTATGCCCAAAACATCTTCACTGATCATTCTTACTAGAAGAATTATCATGGTCCATCACTCTTACGGCAGTCAAAATTATTAAAATAACAAACAAGCCAAAGTCATCAACCAATCAAACCTAAAAATATACCAAATTTGTAACTAATTTGTATTTTTCATAACTAACAAACCTTCGGTCTTAACATTAGGATTTCCTAGCGCCAAGCTTGGCTCTAAGAACCACTATGATGGCTAGTTTCCACTTCTGCAAAGCTTGGAAGCTAAAAAAAAGTGACAATGTTTATCACATGAGTGGGTGGATCCCCCATCCTCTTGCTCAATTACCAGTAGTTAACTACTATGGGTTTCAGAGACAGTGCAAGCACGTTTTTTGGCAATAACTCTGTAACGAACACTCATATTAGAATGAGATTTTGCTATAGTGTTTTACACCCAGTACCGTAATTTATAAGGGTATCGTGAATCACTAATTGTAAAGAATAACGACACTCGTCCCTGTGCCAAGAGTCAAAAACTCCTTTAGCCAGAAATGGATACGAACCCAACAGTAAAAAGCTCCACCTACCCTCTCCACCCCACCCTCAACTGCCACCCCCCTCCATCTTCCATCCCTCACGTTCCCTTCTCTCTCTCTGAAAATTGCTTCAGTTTAAACTTATTTTGTATGATTTTTCTATCTATCTATCTAATAATATGCATTGTTGTACATATCTAACGATCTAGTCGGTTGTTAGCTGCCAGTTGACTGATTTATTTATGCATTAATCTGCTCATCTCTCTCTCTCTCTCTCTCTCTCTCTCTCTGAAAGTTACTTCAGTTTAAACATATTTTGTATATTTTTTTCTATCTATCTATCTAATAATAGTATAGTTTACATTGGTGCATATACCTAATGATTCACTCGGTTGTTACCTACCTGTTGACTGATTTATTTATGTACTGATCCGCTCATCTCTCTCTCTCTCTCTCTCTCTCTCTCTCTGTGGCAGTGGTACCTATTGTAAATGGTTATAAGAGTGAGAGATATCTGAATGTATGGTGGCACAGTAAAACGATATACACTATGATTTATGGAAAAGCGACTGTTATATGTGCATCGGTATAATCAAGGGTTTAACTCTAATGAATGTCCGGTAAAAAGGCCAAATTTTTATTTGTAACACAGAGTAACTATAACAAGTTACCTATTAAAACCAATCTGAAGGCAATTAGCGGCTTTTTCTTGGCTAAACAAGTTGAAAAGTTCCGTGACAAACGAATTTCTGCAACCGTGCCAACAGTTAAGTTCTGTGTTGGTCATATCTTCTTCACCTTAATAATACAAGTACTATATTGCTGATACCCTGAGTCCCCATGAGGATTATGAAGAAGGTAACCAACCACAAGAATAGCAGTCGCTTTACCATCAATCATAGTGTGTATCGTTTTACTACTCCACCATACATTCAGATATCTCTCTCTCTCTATTAACCATTTACAGTAGGTACTACTACCACACACACACACACACACACACACACACACACACACACACACACACACACACACAGATGAGCGGATCAGTACATAAATAAATCAGTCAACAGGCAGGTAAAAACCGAGTGAACCATTAGATATATACACCAATGTAAACTATTATTAAATAGATATAGAAAAAAAAATCGTACAAAATATGTTTAAACTGAAGTAACTTTCAGAGAGAGAGATGAGCGGATTAATGCATAAATAAATCAGTCAACTGCCAGCTAACAACCGACTGGATCGTTAGATATATACAACAATGTATATTATTAGATAGATAGATAGATAGATAGATAGATAAAAAAATCATACAAAATACGTTTAAACTGAAGCAATTTCAGATGAAGGGAAGGTGAGGGAAGGAAAAAGGACGGGGGTGGCGGTGGAGGGGGGGGGAGAGGGTAGGCGGAACTTTTTACTGTTGTGTTTGCATCCACTTATGGCTAATGGAGTTTTTGCCTCTTGGTACAGGGACAAGTGTCTTTATTCTTTACAATTCGTGATTCTTGATACCCTTATAAATTATGGCACTGGGTGTAATTCACTACATATAGGAAAATCTCGTTCTGATACAAGTGTTCGTTACAGAGTTATTAACAAAAAACGTGCTTGCACTGTCTCTGAAACCCATAGTAAGTACCTTGTTCCCAGGTTATAATGAAGGCACAGTATTCCAAATAAAACAAAAAAGTTAGTCCTATTTTAATAGGAACAAAAAAAGTACTTAAAAGATACATAATCTGTTAAATTAATGAGTATGCATATCATAATGGAAATTTAAAAACATAAAAGACAAAAGACAAAAATAAGGAAAGTGATGTTGAAGAGACAAAAAACAGAAATGTGGAGGCAGTACTTCATAAATCTATTGAATAAATCAAATATAAACTATCATTACTACTTATGAAAGTTTAACCTGGCTACTCAACTAACAATTCTTAGCTCTAATAAGGTTGATCAAAATGGGTTTAACCTTCATATAGTGCAGTATACAGTAAGTCCTCGGGTTACGCCGGTCTCGACTTACGATGTTTCGTGGTTACGAACGCGCCCCCATAAAAATATAAAAAATAATATTTTGCGTCGTTCCGTCTTACGCGGTTTAGCGTCGTAAGCGACGTAAACAAACGCGAGTAGTTCCGGGCGCACGGCGGAAGAATACGCTTTGTGGGGGAGAGGACGGCGTCGCTTCGCTACGCTCATTCTCGCCCCATACGCCATTTTGGTTGTTTACACTGCCTCTCTCTCCCTCGTGTTGTATCGTTTTTGTAACTTTTTGCTCTTTGTTATGGCTCCCAAGCGCAAGGCGGACTCTTCTGATGGTAGTGCATCGAAGAAAAGAAAGGCCATCACCATGGAAATTAAAGTGGACATTATAAAGCGATCTGAGAAGGGAGAAACGCCAACAAACATTGGCCGCTCGCTTGGCCTTAGCCGTTCGACCGTTGCTACCATTATCAAAGATAAAGAGCGCATCGTTGAACATGTGAAAGGATCTGCTCCTATGAAAGCAACAGTGATAACTAAGGCAGCGTAGTGGTCTAATAATTGAAATGGAAAGGTTATTGGTGCTTTGGTTGGAAGACCAAAATCAACGGCGTATCCCAGTCAGCCTTATGGTGATTCAGGAGAAGGCGAAAAGATTGTTTGAAGCGTTGAAAAAAAAAAGAAAAGGGGGAGGGAAGTGAAAGTGAAGAGTTTGTGGCTAGTAGGGGTTGGTTTATGCATATTTAAGGCTCGGGCCAATTACCATAACCTTAAAGTGCAAGGTGAAGCTGCTAGTGGGGATGAGAAAGCAGCGAGTGAATTTCCTAAAGCGTTGTCTGAGATAATTAAGGAGGGGGGTTATTCTGCTCAGCAAGTGTTCAACGTAGACGAGACAGGTTTGTTTTGGAAACGTATGCCTAACCGCACTTACATCGCCAAGGAGGAGAAGTCAGCACCCGGTCATAAAGCCAGCAAGGAGATGGCTAACTTTACTTCTTGGGGGTAATGCTGCTGGCGACTTCAAACTGAAGCCCTTGTTGGTGTATCAGGCTGAAAATCCAAGGGCACTCAAGGGCATTTGGAAGGGTCAACTACCAGTAATTTGGAAGTCCAACAAGAAGGCATGGGTGACACTTGCAGTGTTTGAGGACTGTTTGTAAACCATTTTGTTCCAAGTGTGGAGCGGTATTGCGCCTCCAAGGGTATCCCCTTTAAGGTGTTGCTAGTGCTGGAACAATGCCCCTGGACACCCTGCCCAGCTGGGAGACTTCAACCCTAATGTCAAGGGGGTTTACCTTCCACCTAATACCACGGCCCTTTTACAGCCTATGGACCAAGGAGTGATTGCTTCGTTCAAGGCCTACTACCTACGAAGGACAATTGCTATGGCTTTACAGGCAACTGAAACCAAGAAGGACTTGACTCTGAAGGACTTTTGGAAATCCTACAACATCCTTGATGCTGTAAAGAACATTGCTATTCCTGGGAGGAGGTTAAGCAAACAAACATGAATGGTGTCTGGAAGAAAATTTGTCCTCAATTTGTGAATGATTTCCATGGGTTTGAGGACACAGTTCAGCTAGTTGTCAAGAACGTTGTTGCCCTGAGTAAGGAAATCAATTTGGGAGATGGAGGTTGATGATGTTACAGAGCTGCTGGAGTCTCATGGCGAGGAGTTATCTGCTGAGGACCTGATATCAACTGGAGAAGCAGATGATAGAGGAAGAAGAAGAAGCACCCACCCCAGAGCCTAAGGCTTTCACAAGGCAGGACTTGACAAGAGGTTTTGCAGAGTGCAGCAAGCGTTGTCAACTTTTGAGGCTCAGGATCCCAACTTGGACAGGTTCACTAGGGTTTCCAGAGGCGTCATGGATTTGATGCAGTGCTACAAGGAGATCTTGGATGAAAAGAGGTCGCTCTCTGTTCAGACTAACCTGGAGCAGTATTTTAAGAAGGTAGAGAGGCCTGCAGGAGATCCTGTACCCTCTACCTCAGCTGCCTCTGCTAATCCAGACTCGCCTGCCCCACAACCTCCAGCACCTTCTGAATGTTCTGCTAACCCAGACTCACCTGCCCCAGTATCTCCAGCACCTTCTGTAGGTTCTGCCTCACCTAAAGACTCACCTGCCCCAACATCTCCAGTAGTATGTTCTGCCTCACCTCAAGAATCACCTGCCTCAGCATCTCCAGTAGTATGTTCTGCCTCACCTCAAGAATCACCTGCCTCAGCATCTCCAGCATCTTCTGGAGGTTCTTTTTCTCTTCACTAACCTCCCCCAGTCTCTCCAGCACCGCAGCTTCCTCTCCAGTGTGCAAGCCAATCAAATTAATAAAGGTAAGGAATTGTTCTCTCGTTGTTATTGATAGGTATTTACATTTAAATCCATGTGGTATTTTTTCAATGTTCCGACTTTACGCTGAAATCGTGTTATGACGCATCTTAAGAACGGATCAACGTCGTAACTCGAGGACCCCCTGTATTATTCATATTTTGCCACTATCCGACAGACCATTGGCTCTATTAATCCGGATATTGAAGGATTACAATTTACCAGTAATCAGTCCAAACTTTAACTTCCTAGTGTAAACTTATGAAAGTACTAACCGATCAGCTGTTTATATTGCTAAGGTGAAATATGCAAAATCACAATACAGGCAGTCCCCGGGTTACGACGGGGGTTCCGTTCTTGAGACGCGTCGTAAGCCGGAACGACGCTTGGAAATATGTCTTAAACTAATAAAAAGTTATAAAAACCTTACTTGTAATCCTTTGGTTACACTACATGTTGTTTCCTGTAGTTTTATGTACAACCTGGAGTTATTTTCATAAAAGAATGCTGGTTCTTGAAGGTAAAAACTATTGTAATCCTCTGGTGACACTACATTCTTGAAAGTTTTATGTACAACCTGGAGTGATTTTGCAAAATCTTGAGGGCTACAAGAACAGCTGATTACTATTTCTGGGCTCAGCTCGTGTCGGCCTATGAAAGTATCCTTAATATCATTCTTTCTAGTAAAATTAGCCTAAAAATTACCAGAGAAAACAAATTAAGAAAATGTCAGTAAAACTGACTCGCTCACTCTTAAAAAAGAAGTGTCGGTATGATAAAGGGCGAGTGTGGAACACTACCACGAGCCAAACACCAATTAGAACTTCCTGTCAGAATCCCCCCAAGAGAGAGCTGATACCAACGGGCGATGCAGCCTCTACTACTACTACTAGAGGACGCCACGGACAGCAGCGCCCCTAGCGGACATCCTTAAATTTTAGCGCTTGCGACAAGTCGCCATTTCTTGTGCTTGTGCCTCTTTTTGGATTTTCTCGTAATATCTACGATGGAACGCTCTGCTATTGCCACGGCTAAGTTAAGTAACTCATAAGTAACATTTTACCATAGTTTTATCTTCCGGGTACCAGTATTTTCCTCTTAATAGGTCATATACGGTTCCCCCCGGTGTCTCGTGGCGGCCATGCCGCCTCGTAAGAATTCCCGGTCCTCCATACTGGGACTTCTTATACTTATGGGCTTACGTTATCACATTCATTGTTTTACATCGAGTTTTAGCTAGTTCAGCCCTCCTACCATTCTCCTAGCTTGGTATTTAGGGCTATTATCATTATTTCCGGCCCAGCATCCCGGCTCTTGCTCTACATCGGCTATCGCTGGCTCCGAGTAGGCTCCTGTTTTTCGGAACAGTCTGCCTCCTCCTGGGCTTCTTTCTCTTTTACTATAAGTGTCTCTTCCCACCTTTCGATGTATATTTATTTATTTATTTAGGGTGTTAGGCTAGCCTAGTGCTTGTTTTCCATGTATTGGTACAGCTTGGTTCACGTGGGCCCTACCACGGTTGTGTTGCTCGCGGCCTAGGCCACTTGCGGTCACGTGTTCCATTGCACCTTACCCTGCCCCTTCCCTCCCTCTCCGATATAGGAGGAGCTGGGGACCCTTGGTTGTTATGACAACCTCATCGCCTTCTCTCACACTTTCGGAGGTGACCAGGGGTCCTCCCAGCGGGGGGTATAGGGCGACCACTATGAGGTACCGGGTCTCCATGCGGGTAGTTGGTGAGGCGGGGAGGAGTAGGCCATCCTCCCCCTTTTTTTTCCCCCGTCGCTCCCGCCGTGTTTCGCCGAGACCTTCCGCCTCCCTCCCCAGTTGCTCAGCCACCTCCCTTACGATACGAAAGGAGCCTTCCGTCGCAGCCGGGGCACCTTTGGTTATAGGTTACTGGCTCCGCTAGCGGGCAGGGTGGGCACTACGAGTGGTCGGTTGCTTGCCTACTATATCCTTATATCTCTCCGCCGTTACCGGAAGGGAGCTTACCCTTACCTACGCACTCTTCTAGTAGACGGGTGGAGAGAAGTTGTTTTATTTCTGTTATTTTAAGGAGATATACCCTAATTCTAAGATATTTTACAATGAATTGTGTGTTATTTTTGTTATTTTATCAACCATCCCCGCCTTTTTCCGTCGTGGTTTCCATTACCACCACTCCTAGTTGGTTGATTCTTGTGCTTCCGCCATCGGCGGAGCCATAGCCTATCTTCCAACCTGGTTACCACACGTATTTTGGCGGGGCTCTGGTTTTATCTAACTTTATCGCTCCGGCACCAGCGGAGCATATGTTAGGCTGTAAGTGTTTACTTGGTACTCATGTACTTTTTCACTTACAGGCTACCAACTGCCAGGTCCCAGCGTGTAATGCGACGCTGTATGACCCCTGTGGACATGACGAGTGCAGGTCCCACGCCCCTTGTGCCACGTCGTTCAACGAGTTGATCGTCTGGCACCCTGAGGCCTGCGCTATATGCTACGACCTAGTCGGTCAGCTGGGAGATGGGGTAAGTCCATTATAGACTTACTTATGATTTTACTAACAACTTCTAGTCGTAAGTTTGTTAACCCCCTCCACAATTGGCAGCTAATCTCACCTTTCTTTCAGGCTAGCGGCGTGAGGGAAGTCGCCCTCGCCACCCTGAAAGCGTGGGTGGGCGGCTTTGGGAAAAACGCCGCCAAGGGCCAGCCCTACATTTTGGATAGGAAGCTGGCCATCCAGATTCTTCCCCCGCGGGCAAGTCGACGGGGTTACGTCGACCCCTCGTCCGCTGCCCCACTGATAGCCTCCATTCAGCAAGAACTCAGCAATCGTTTGGGGTCGTAGCCTCACAGGAGTCGGTTCCGGACGTCGCTGCCCTGGACCTTAACCTAGAGCCCATGGCGGTAGGTGGGGAGGATTTGTTGGTTGAGGTAGGTATGTCGGGCGCCCAAGGTCTTTCCTTGGGCGCTCCTGGATCTTCTCCTGTCCCCTCTTCTTCTGCTTCTTTCCAAGGCTTTGCGGGATCTGAGATCCCTAGTCGCTCTCCCGCTCTCTCTGTACCTCCTAAAGAGAGAACCGAAGACCTTGCCTAAGTCGACTTCTAGGAAGTCGTCTTCGTCTTCTTCGGCTAAGAAGTCGTCGACTTCTTATGCCGATGCGGTGAAGGCAAAGCCGGGCTCTTCCCATTCGAAGAGCTCCAGAAGCAAGGCTTCGAAGGAGAAGGCTCGCACTCCCACCGAGTCACTGCCTTCTCCCGCCTCCGCTGCTTCCGCTCCGGCTATGCCGGAAGGGGTAGCAAGCACCAGCACCTGCGATCCCTCTACTGTCTCAGCAGGGGTGATGGAACAGGTGGGCGTGCTGGTAGGCTCCCAAATTTCCGCACTGGGAACGCGGTTCGAGCAGATGTTTGCCCAACTGTCAAACAGTCTGTCTCAAACTGGACAGTCAATCCAGGATCTCTCTAATAGAATGAGAGAGAATGAGGACCGAGTAGCTGGGCTAGCTCAGGCTCCTCCCCCAGTCTCCCCTGCATCTAGCACGGGGATTCTTCAACTCCCACCTTATGACTCCTTGCCAGCTTTCTCTATGGAGAACCCATGGAGAGTAGATCGCTACGCTCCATTCAAGGATGGGATGGATTTCTATCCCGGAGTGTGGACCTCGAAGGATTGAGGACTTCGAGTTCTACCCTCCGGGTCTGTCGCAGCCTTTCATCGGGTATGCTAGGCTGACGCCAACGGCTCTCACGAGAGAAGACAAAATCTCTAAGGAGTCCGTTCTTTACAGTAGAGATCACGCCCATGCGGGTGGGGAAAATGGGTTCAGCCCTTGCCTTGGGATTCGGGAGTGTACTAACACTAGACTCCAGGCCTTCAAGAGTCCCTTCACTATCTTCGCGACGGAAGAGGACGTCTCTCTTCCGTTCGCCACGAAATTGGTGGAGAAGTCTCTCCAGGCAGTCCTCAAGGACGAGCCCATTCCACAGTTGCGGGAGGCGGAGTCTACTTCTCCTCTCTTCCCCGCCTTCGGGGAATTGTGGGAAAACCTGCCAGCTACATTCACGCTGGGTAAACTCAAGCCGGACTGCGCCATGGACCAGTTCGGTGAGAAGTTACCTAGGCTGCCGGATTCCCTAATCCAGGCAGAGTTCGATGCGCGGACTAGGTTTGGCAGGTCCCTTAATTCCCTCATCATCACTGAAATGGCTGCCCTTTCCTACGCTTCGGAACCGCTGTTCAAGATTCTGGCGAAATCTCAGTTTCAGACGGTTCTGACGGACGCCTTTGACTTCTTCCAGGCTAGGAGGAACTGCCGGAAGCATGTCCTACAAGAGTGCACAATCAGGCATGAGCCTAATAGACTCTTGGCTGCAAGCATGTGGGGAGCGGATCTCTTCCCAGAGTCCGCAGTGAACGAGGTCCACCACGAAGCTGCTAGACTCAACCAGAGCCTTAGAGCTAGGTGGGGTATTTCCTCAAAGAGGAAACAGGAATCCGTTCCCACTGCTGGCAAGAAACCAAAGAAAGCTGGTAAGAGGTTCCAGCCTTATAAAAGACTCCAACAACAGCAGCAATTTGTGCAGGCAGTCCCAGTTACCCAACAGGGACAACCTTCCACCTCTAAACAGAACCAACCTTTCCTCTGGTGCCCCAACAATCTCAAACCATCCACTTCCTACGCTATCTCGCCGGCCTTCAACCCTGCCTATGAGGCTCAAGGCTACTCTCAAACCGAGAGGTAGGGCGAGAGGTTACTTTTCTGTCAGCGTGGGCGGCAGGAAGGGGCACGAGGAGTAGACAGTTCAGAGGAGGGCGTGGTGGCCAACCCGCCCATCAGCAATGAGGCTCCCCAGGTAGGAGGAGGCTGTTCCTCTTCCGCCACAGGTGGGGGTTCAGCAATTGGGCCACAGAGCATAGTGTCCAAAGGATTAGGTTGGAATTGGATCAAAGATCCCCTCCAATCAAATCATTTCATCAAGTACCGTCAGAGGAATTGATAGATTACGCGGAAGAACTCCTTCAGAAAGGAGCTATTGCGAGAGTCAAACATCTAAAATTTCAAGGGCGCTTATTCAGCGTGCCAAAGAAAGGCTCAACAAAAAGAAGGGTAATCTTAGACTTGTCAAAGCTAAACTCTTTCATTCGCTGCGACAAGTTCAAGATGCTTACCCTCTCGCAAGTAAGGACCTTACTGCCGCGTGGAGCCGTCACATGCTCCATCGATCTTACAGACGCATACTATCATATCCCTATAGCCAGACACTTCCGCCCATTCCTAGGGTTCAGGTTAGGGAACCAGACATTTTCATTCAAAGTGATGCCCTTCGGTCTGAATGTAGCCCCCAGGGTATTCACAAAGATAGCGGAAGTGGTTGTACAACAATTGAGAGCTCAGGGAATAATGGTAGCGGCATACCTCGACGATTGGTTGATCTGGGCACCAACAGTCGAGGAATGTCTCGAAGCTACCAAAAAGGTAGTTCACTTTCTGGAACATCTGGGGTTCCAGATAAACAAAACCAAATCCAGACTCACTCCGGAATCTCGTTTTCAGTGGCTAGGAATCCAATGGGATTTGTCTTCCCACAATCTATCAATTCCAGTGGCCAAACGGAAGGAAATAGCAAAATCTGTCAGGCAATTCCTCAAATGCAAACAAACGTCAAGAAGAAACCAGGAGAGAATCCTAGGGTCTCTTCAGTTTGCTTCGGTAACAGATATCCTTCTGAAAGCAAGGCTGAAAGATATAAATCGAATTTGGCGGTCAAAAGCAAACTCCAAATATCGAGACAAGTTGTCAGTAATTCCACAGATCCTTCGCAACCAACTACGGCCTTGGTCAAAAGTAAAGAACTTAGCCAAGAAAGTACCCCTTCAATATCCCCTCCCAGTGCTAACCATTCACACGGACGCATCCCTGTCCGGGTGGGGGGGATACTCTCAGTTCAAACAGGTTCAGGGGACTTGGTCAGTTCAATTTCGCCAGCTCCACATAAACGTGTTGGAAGCAATGCAGTATTTCTTACTCTGAAGAGACTGCTTCCCCCGAAGAAGTCTCATCTAAGGCTAGTTTTGGACAGTGCAGTGGTAGTTCATTGCATCAACAGAGGAGGGTCCAAATCCAAACATGTGAACCATGTCATGATAGCCATCTTTGCATTGGCGAGCAAACACAAATGGCATCTGTCTGCCACTCACCTGGCAGGAGTAAGAAATGTGATAGCAGACGCTCTGTCCCGGTCAGTTCCTCTGGAATCAGAGTGGTCTCTGGACGTCGGGTCATTCCGGTGGGTAAGCCAGAGAGTCCCAGGTCTCCAAGTGGATCTCTTCGCCTCACAAGCGAACCACAAGCTCCCTTGCTATGTGGCCCCCAACCTGGACCCTCTGGCTTATGCCACGGACGCCCTGTCGTTGGATTGGAATCAGTGGAGGAGAATCTATGTTTTTCCTCCAGTGAATCTTCTCTTGAAAGTCCTAGACAAACTAAGGTCTTTCAAAGGGATAGTAGCTCTGATTGCACCGGACTGGCCCAAGAGCAACTGGTATCCTCTTCTCTTGGAATTGGGTCTCCGACCTCAACGGATCCCCAATCCCAAACTGTCACAATCAGTACAAATGAGGACTGTGTTCGCTTCCTCAGGAACTCTCCAGACCCTAACTTTATGGACTTCATGAAGTTTGCGGCTAATAAAGATGCTGACATTGATCCACAGAATATTCTCTTCCTAGAATCAGATAAGAGAGAGTCAACCATTAGACAATATGACTCAGCTGTTAAAAAATTAGCATCTTTCTTGAGAGAATCGAACACTACAACCATGACAGTTAATTTGGCTATATCCTTTTTCAGATCCTTATTTGAAAAAGGTTTAGCTGCTAGCACGATTACCACTCATAAATCGGCTTTGAAGAAAATCTTTCAAGTAGGTTTTCAGATAGATTTGACTGAATCTTATTTCACATCTATCCCGAAAGCCTGTGCTAGACTTTAGACCTTCCCAGAGGCCTACTACAGTTTCATGGTCTTAAATGACGTCCTCAAACTAGCTTCAGATACTGACAACTCATCTTGTACATCATAATGCTTCTGAGGAAGACATTATTCTTATTAAGCCTAGCCTCAGGAGCTAGAAATTTCAGAACTGTCGGCTCTATCCAGGATGCGGGTCATGTGGAATTCCTCCCATCAGGAGAAGTTCTACTTGCTCCGGATCGTAGCTTTTTAGCCAAAAATGAAGATCCTCTTGCAAGGTGGGCCCCTTGGAAGGTTATCCCACTTCCACAGGATCCTTCTCTCTGCCCAGTATCTACTCTTAGAGCCTTTCTATCTCGTACTTCTTCTAGATCTCAGGTGCTCTCTTCATGAGAGAAAAAAGGTGGTACTTTATCAGTTAAAGGTATTAGGGCAGCAAATCCTTTACTTTATTAAACAAGCCAACCCTGAGTCATTCCCAAAAGCACATGATATCAGGGAGTAGCCACCTCAATTAATTATTTCCAACATATGAATTTTGAGGATCTTAGAAAGTATACTGGATGGAAATCCCCGACAGTCTTTAAACGGCATTATTAAAGTCATTGGAATCTTTAAAAGTTTTCAGCAGTAGCAGCGGAAACATAGTTTCCCCATGATGCTGTTTAGTAGTTGTAGTATAGATCCAGGTCTCCTTTCTACTACATAAACCAACATGCCTCACCCTATCGTCAGGCTACTCAACATCATAGCCTTAGCCGTTGTATCATATAGTGGTTGTCCCTTATTTTTTTGCTAGGGACATCCACATTTGTACTGATAATGTACTTCAGTGTACCTACCCTTATTTTTATGCTAGGTAGGACGGACAATATGTTTGTATATATTCACCATTTTATGTTAATAATGAACTTCAGTCCACAATGTTGGTTTATATATTTTGAAATAATTGTATTGATGATGGATTTCAGTGTACCTACCCTTATTTTTATGCTAGGGTAGGACACATAGTGTATATATTTTGGAATTTTGTATTTTGTTAAGTAATCCCAATTTTTCCTTATTTTACATGCATCTTTGTAATTTAACTTTAATTACCATTTAAGTACTTTAATGTTTACTAACATTTTATTATTTTACTGTTTAAATAAGTTAGTCTAAGTGCTTAATTTGTATGCTGTAATTGATTTACTTATATTATATCCATCATTTTTAATTGTTTTTCATTGTTCCTTTTTCCCATCTTGTCTGTTTCTCTGGTACTCTTTCATAGGCCGACACGAGCTGAGCCCAGAAAAGGGATTTTGACGAAGGAAAAATCTATTTCTGGGTGATTGGCTCGTGTCGCCCTATGAAACCCCCCCTTTTTTGTAGTTTGTTTTCCCCCCCTTGCAGGACAAGATGTATTTAACTGTTTTATTTAAGGATGTCCGCTAGGGGCGCTGCTGTCCGTGGCGTCCTCTAGTAGTAGTAGTAGAGGCTGCATCGCCCGTTGGTATCAGCTCTCTCTTGGGGGGATTCTGACAGGAAGTTCTAATTGGTGTTTGGCTCGTGGTAGTGTTCCACACTCGCCCCTTTATCATACGACACTTCTTTTTAAGAGTGAGCGAGTCAGTTTTACTGACATTTTCTTAATTTTGTTTTTCTCTGGTAATTTTAGGCTAATTTTACCTAGAAAGAATGATATTAAGGATACTTTCATAGGGCGACACGAGCCAATCACCCAGAAATAGATTTTTCCTTCGTCAAAATCCCTTTTACGTATCATATAGACTAATTAAAGTAAATGTATCTTTAAATAGGGCTTATATATTAGTATCAACAAAACATTTCCTGCCATGAGTCAGAGGCCGTTTAATGAAACGAACACTTCTCTGTCCTATCTGTTCAGAAAATAAACGTTACGTCAATCCCCGAGACCATTGTTGCTAAGCTCTCTCTCTCTCTCTCTCTCTCTCTCTCACTCTCTCTCGTCTCCCCCCTTCTCATTCTCTCCCTCTCTCTCCTCTCCTCCTCTCCTCTCTCTCTCTCTCTCTCTCTGATCAAATTACATTGGAAAAACTTGACATACGATTGCCCTAATATACGAATGTTTTGAGATACAACAGAAAATTTGCGAAAATACAAGCTTTGATATACAACGAAATATTTGAGATACGATTTTGCGATGAGTGTTAGTTGTATAGGCGACCGATAAATGGTGTTCAGTCTGTTTGTTTGTTGGTGCTGCATGTTAACACGTCGTTGTTTAGTTCGTTGTATTTGCGCCTATTTTTCGTGTTATTTTGTCTATTTTATTATTAACCATGGGTCTCAAAGCTAAAGACAAGCAGGTGATAAGAAAAAAACCCAAGAAAAATGATTTCGATAGGAAGCAAAACATGAAATTATAGCAAAGCATGAACGTGGCGTTCGTATCGTCGATTTGGCAAACGAGTATGGTCGAAATCCTTCTACAATATCCACGATCATCAAGCAGAAGGAAGCTATAAAAACCCCCGAGACCATTGTTGCCAAAGCGTCTCTCTCTCTCTCTCTCTCTCTCTCTCTCTCTCTCTCTCTCTCTCTCTCTCTCTCTCTCTCTCTCTCTCGTAGTAGCCATCTTGCTTGGTGAGACGTACCCGCGTGAAGTCACAATAATCAACAGATATCACAAGTTTAACATACGACTAGAATTTGAGAAATATCTAGAAGTGTTCGTGAACTATCGGTGATAAGATTAGTGTGCAAAATAGTAGGATAAAGCGTCTTCTAAGTTAGTTTATCAAGTGTAATACTATAAATCAGAACAAGATGGCAGTAAGTTCCAACTGCGGAAAAGGTGGCGTAATTTGGCGTGTCTAGCAGATTCGCAATACGATGAGGTAGCAGGAAGGGAACTGGCATTTCTCATCTATGAAATCAGCAACAGTCCTAACCAAAAAGATACAAAAGCATTCATAGATATATTAGAAGGATATAATCCTTCAAACTGGAACAAATCTAATGAAAACATCTTGAAAATAATTGAAGAAGTTCCAAATAAAATCCAAGTGGTCAAGAGACTCATAAAGAAAATATACATAAACCAACATATTCCGACAAAGAAAAATGAATAAGGTGAATCTTGTGAATATACTAATTGATGCATTAGGAAAGAATGCCAAAAGCATGCAACTGTGTAAGGTTTGGTATAGCATAGTCAATCCACAAAACCTAATCAGAAAATGTGCTGCATGCAACATTCCGACCCATCCACAGTGTGCTGAGGTAATACAAGATTTGAGAAAAGATACAAGAATTTTTTGTTCAACATGTCTATCATGGATAGACAATGTTATTAAATCAAGATTGAATGTACAAATAGTTGAGGATGAAGAAGAAGAAGAGAGGAAGAAGAAGAAAAAGAAGAAGAGGAAAACGGAAGAAAGTAAACAAAAATGAAATGACATAAAAAAATAAGGAAAACAAAGAACAAGATAAAAGTATGGATGCAGAGATACTCATTGATACTACATATGAGGCAATAAAGCAGCATACCTACGAAGAAATAAATTAACGATATGACAAAACAGAAAAGCAAATCCCCGAAGAGGCTCTACCCAGATCTATACAATGACGGGAAAGAGGAAAAAATAGACAAGAAAGACAAAATCTGCAACCTTTTGAAAAGAGGGAATTGCAGATTTGGAGAAAGATGTTACTACAAACATCCTAAGATATGTCAAAACTATGAAATATATGGTAAATGTGCATACTTAGATGGATATGGGGATGATTGCAGAGATCTGCATCCAAAAATATGTAAAAACCTAAAAAGAAGGAAAGGATTAAGTTCGACAAAAAATGCAAATATATGCACCCTGTAGCCATGAATCATAATCAAATAAATAACCAACCAAGTAATAAAATCCAAAATAAGAAAGAAACAAATAAAGAGAGAAATCAAGAATATCAGGTAAAAGAGAAAAGCAAACCACCAATGAGATATGCAGAGGTGTCAGCAAAGAATTTCAAAGCATCAGCTCCGAAATTCTACTCAAGAGATATAACTGTATTTATTATGCAAGAGGATATTGCAGAAACGGAGAAAATTGCAGATTCAGACACAAATTAATAATTATGATGAAGAAGATCAAATATTATGGAAAAGTTGGATTTTTAATGTCAGAATTTCTGGAAATGAAAAAAAGAACAACATACCAGAACAGGAAAGAGACATGGGAAAATCCTTATTACTATCAGTATTAAATGAGGAGAAACACGCAAACCATCATAGTGATGAATGCGCAGGGTTTAGTTACGAGTAACTCAAAAAGAAAAAATAGAGTACTTAGAAGAACTAACCCAAAATGAAAAGAAAATAGATATAATGAATTAAGAAGTAAACCTGGTATTCCCCAAGAGAACTGGAATGATGATCAAATAAAAGGGTTCCAAACTTATAGATCAGATAGAAAAAATAGGAATCAAGGGGGAACCGCAATATATGGGAAAGACAAAAAACAAGGAAAAAAATATATGAGAAATATAGTAACTCAGAATGTGAACTAATAGCGGTAGAATTGAATCTGAAAAATTGATGAACATAGTAATATATAGACCTCCTAATACTAAAGAGTTTGACTTAATAATTGAAAAATTGGATGATATATGTAGAAATCACAAAGGGACTGGACTCATTTTCTTCCTATCTGGTGAACTTCAAGCTTTCCTTGTTCGTATAAGAATGGAAAGGAACGAATAGGAGATTGTGGTTGTACTTATACATATAAAAAAGAGAGTAATAGTAGTGCAGAAGATAAGAGGCAATTTGAAAAGCTATTAGATATGCTACTAGAATACAACATTCAACAAATAAATCACCTGCCAACAAGAAAGGAAAATACTTTAGACTAGTATTTGTGAACGAGATGAATTTATGTTAAAGAAATAATAGTTTATAATGCGAGTATTTCAGACCATAATGTCATAGAATTAACTGTTCATTCCAAGGCAAGTGAAAATAGAAGATAAGCAAGAAATGAAAAAGTGGGAAGGATATGGAAAATACAACTTCTACAGTAAAAATATAAAATGGTCAGAAATTAATGAAGAATTAAACAAAGATTGGGATAACATTTTCGTAAGTGATGGAACATAAGGGTAAATACGGAGATATTATATAAAATATTGGAGATAATAGTGGAAAAATATACCGAAAGAAGAAAAGTAAACATTTCCATGCATACCAAGAGACAGAAGAATCTTGTTCCAGAAAATCAGAAAGTGGAAAAAAGGTCTTGCAAAAGAAAAAAATGCATGGAAAGTTATAGAACTAAAAAGTAAGATAGAAAATGCAGAAAAAAAGATTATACAATCAAAAGAAAATGAAAACGGGACTTGGAAGAAAAAACCCTATTAAATATCAAGCAAACCCCAAACTATTATACTCATATGCGAAGAAGATGAATAAAAGAAGAATAGAAATAGGCCCTCTGAGAATTGAAGGGAGATTAACGAATGAAAAAAAGGAAATTTGCAACATACTGGCAGAACGATATAAGAGAGAATTCACCCCTAGAATAGATAATGAAGATAATGATATAGAAGTAAGGATGAAAATAGTGAATATTTAGCTGACATAGATATTAATGAAGCTGATATTGTGCAGGCTATTAATGAAATTAAAAATGGAGCTGCTGCAGGGCCTGATGGAATTCCTGCTATTTTGTTAAAGAAAGTAGTTCATTCTATCGCAAAGCCACTTGCAATATTATTAAGACAAAGTGTAGATACAGGCAAGATATATGATGAGCACAAATTAGCGTATATTACCCCTACTTTCAAAAGTGGATCAAGACTAGAGGCAAGTAATTATAGGCCTGTGAGTCTAACATCACATATAATGAAAGTGTATGAAAGGGTAATGAAGAAAAATATTATGAAACATTTAATAAAAAATAATTTGTTTAATAAAGGACAACATGGTTTCGTACCCGGAAAAAGTACACAAACCCAACTGTTAGTCCACCGTGAAAACATATTCAAAAATATGAAAAGCGGAAATGAAACAGATGTGGTTTATTTAGACTTTGCAAAAGCTTTTGATAAAGTAGACCATAATATATTAGCGAAGAAAATTAGAAAACACAATATCGTGGATAAAGTAGGAAGATGGTTAAAAGAATTTTTACACAACAGAAAACAGATAGTTATTGCAAACGACGAGAAATCGGATGAAGCCAAAGGTAATATCCGGTGTGCCGCAAGGTACGGTGTTAGCTGCAATACTGTTTGTTATTATGATTGAAGACATAGACAATAATGTTAAGGATTCGGTAGTGAGTAGTTTCGCAGATGACACAAGAATAAGTAGAGAAATTACTTGTGATGAAGATAGGAACGCGCTACAAAGAGACCTTAACAAAGTTTAATGATTGGGCAGAGGTAAATAGGATGGTATTTAACTCTGATAAATTTGAATCAATAAATTATGGAGACAGAGAAAGAAAGCTATATGCATATAAGGGACCTAATAATGAGACCATCACAAATAAGGAAGCAGTTAAAGACCTTGGTGTGATGATGATAGGAACATGTATGCAATGATCAAATAGCAACTCTGTTGGCAAAATGTAAAGCAAAAATGGGAATGTTGTTACGGCACTTCAAAACAAGAAAAGCTGAACACATGATTCATGCTTTATAAAACATATGTTCGTAGTCCACTTGAATATTGCAATATGATATGGTACCCACACTATCAAAAGGATATTGCACAAATAGAGAGTGTACAAAGGTCCTTTACAGCTAGAATAGAAGAAGTTAAGGACCTAGACTACTGGGAAAGACTACAATTCTTAAAATTATATAGTCTGGAAAGGAGAAGGAGAACGCTACATGATAATTCAGGCATGGAAACAGATAGAAGGAATAGCAGAAAATATCATGGAACTAAAAATATCAGAAAGAGCAAGCAGAGGTAGATTAATAGTGCCCAAAAATATACCAGGAAAAAAAAAATAAGGAAAGCACACAGGACATTAATCCACTACGCACCACATCGATAATGCAGCGTCTATTCAATGCGTTGCCAGCTCATCTGAGGAATATATCAGGAGTGAGCGTAGATGTGTTTAAGAATAAGCTCGACAAATATCTAAACTGCATCCCAGACCATCCAAGATTTTGGTTGGAAGATGCAAAATATACGGAAGATGTACTAGCAACTCTCTGGTAGACATTAGAGGTGCCTCACACTGAGGGACCTGGGGCAACCCGAACAAGATGTAAGGTCTAAGGTAAGGTCTCTCTCTGATCAAATTACGTACTGGATAATGTCTCTCTTTGGATACTTCGATTTTGCCAAATATTGAGGGCTACAAGAACAGTTGATTACTATTTACGTATCATATAGACTAATTAAAGTAAACGTATCTTTAAATAGGCTTATATTATTAGTATCAACAAAACATTTACTGGCATGAGTCAGAGGCCGTTTAACGAAACGAACACTTCTCTGTCCTTAACTCGGAGCGTCGGAAGACGGCTCCTCTCTCTCTCTCTCTCTCTCTCTCGTCTCTCTCTCTCTCTCTCTCTCTCTCTCTCTCTGATCAAATTACTGGATAATGTCTCTCTTTGGATACTTGAATTTGCGTTGTAATCTAACCAGAAACTTCGTTTTGTTATTATTACTGGAAACAAGCAATGATTTTTTCATTATTTGCGCTTTTGGACTGTTATATGTAAACTAGTATGTATTCATTCGCTCGGAAACTAGTTCCGCATATGAGGCGTCACTAAAAAACATAGAAAAATACAACATAAAAAGTGTCGAAAATCATCATAATCTCAAAATTTTTGTTGTAATCTAACCAGAAACTTATTTTTATTAATATACTGTGCTAAACTATAAAGGATTTTTATCATAGTATGCGTTTTTTAAAAGCGTCGTTAACTCGGAGCGTCGGAAGCGTCAGCGTCGTAACCTCGGAACAAGCGTCGTAACCCAGGACGGATTTTTCCATTGAATATTTAAGAAAAAGCGTCGTAACCTCGGAACGTCGTAAGCCGGAACCGTCGTAACCCGGGGACCGCCTACTGAACAAAGGATGAAAGGTAGTCATAATGAGGCACTCTTAAAACACAAATCCAAAACATCTTGGGATGTAAGGTGTTACAACTACAGTCATTTTAAACGCACTCTCAGACATATTTAAAACAGTTCAGTTCTTGACTGCTTCTGAAGATCCCATGATCCATCTCAATATGGGCAGCATTAACTGCCTTTTTTGTTTGAACAGGGACTGAAGTGTCTGTAAAAATCTTTTAAACACCCAAAGAGGATGATAATCTAAAATTAGTTTTTAGTGAAACAGACATGTTTTTATGTGACTGTAGGCAATTAACCTGACACTAAATGGAAAGTTGTGGAAACCAATCTCTTGGAGAAAATTTTTTCAGAGTGAAAACATATTCAAGTTATCCAGTTATTGAGTTTTAAGACACTGTACTGTACTAGTTACTACAAATATAATTATGATGGTGAGTAAAAACGAGGGGTGTTCAAGAGTAACTCTGTACCCTTCCTCACCTAATCTAAGACAATTATCTAACTTTATTCTACATATTTGTAATATAATATACTGCATAAATACAGTTTGAAAAAAATGCAACCCCTTCTTTTTCTCTCCCTGGCAAATGACACAGTTCAGTAGAGTCATAGACTGCATTTTTAAATCAACATGTATTATAAAGAATTACTTTGGATGCCAGAAAGGTAAAAAGAAATTAAAATTTAGATTTATGCAACATAAAAATTTTGTACTTTTCTCATGCTTTTTAAGTTATGAGCTTGAAAGAATTTTGCAGGAGCAGTGTCTGACATTGGAAGTTCACAAAGTAAACAATACACAACATCTATTGACAAAAGTGCATACTAAGCACCTGCTATGGTGTGAGGGAATATAGAAAATGGGAAGATAGATATAAGTAGGAATATTTCATGAGTATGAACGAGTATTCTCGTGATTGTAAACAAAATACGTGCATGGTAGTTAATCATGAAAATACTCAGGATAATCAGGGAAGAGGTTCCATCTTCGTGTTCTGTTCTTCACAAAAATTCTTACTAAAAGAATAGGTGCCCAGAACAAAATCTGAACTTGTGACAATGTCTGTTCGTATCTATCAGGGAAGAGGTTTCTTCTTCCTCATGTTCTTGTTCTTCACAAAAATTTTTACTAGAACAGGTGTCCAGAACAAAATCTGAACTTGTGACACTGTTCATATCTGAGTGTTTGTTACATGGGGTGGTAACAATATAGTACTATGTAGGAAATCGAAATATTAATATTAACACTAGTAGGTGATGACAAACAAGAGCAAGGAGACAAAGCACCAACTGCCAGCTAGATATGTATATCATTAAAGAAGTGCACGGCAACAGATGACAACAGTTTAAATTATTAATTAATAACTCACTTCAAACAGGTACAAATCTTCAGGCAGATTTATGCAAAAGAAAATGACAATGTAGTTTTTAACAAGAAAAAAGACAAGAAAAATTGAAGCTGAAATCAGCTCAGAATACCTAAGATGAGACTTGCTGAGAGCAATGTAAATACAAGAGATGTGGTTCTTTACCTGCATGGAACTAAAGGTCTGAGTTACACATAAATCCTGCTGCCACCCAGCCAGCCAAAAACTGTTCCAGTAATAATTATGCACAAATAGAATGCCCAGGATTCACAGAGATGATGGGTTTGTACAACACGCAGATTAATTTAAGACCACGATTCCCTAGTTTTGTCACTTAAAAGTTGCAACTTTTTTTTTTTTTTTTTACTGAACAGTCAAGCCTTCTTTTGGTGCTCAGCATTCCAAATGCTATTTTGATTGGGTAGGCTTTTTTCATCCAGAAAATGTTTTCCTCCAAAATTAAACCAGTATTTTGGTATGTGAAATTCTGGATCATTTCACTCCTTGGAACTTCAGCACCTGGATTCTATTTGTCATTGCATGAAACAGTTGTGCTAATCTGGTGGGCACAGCTTAGGCTTTTCAATTATCCTCTTTTGTGTTTCAAATGGTAGAAATGCTGTATTTAAAGACTATAACACGTCTTGGTTTATTTTTTACCTCATATACTTTACCTTAGCACAGTTGCATAAAATTAGGCAACTTCTCTATTATCATCTACTACCCACAGGAGAGAGAGGGGTGGGTACTTCCATAGCTCACTGTAAATGACAATAAAGATTCTTTGCAGCAATTATGCTTTTTACTACTCATCCATTACTTCAATTCTACCTCACCCCCATTTCCCATTCTCATTCAGCCCTAGAAAAGTATATTACTAGCATCCTATTCCCAACTCTTGAGCTTCCGATGAGGTCACCTGGCCACCATTTTTGGCAAAATCCAAAATAAATTTTTGAAGTTTTATTTTTGTTATCAGCCATTTTAAACATACTGCAATAAAGAACAGGTATTCAGCTTGAAAATAACATGAAAAATGTACCATATTCACATATAGCAATACGTACAAGAAAACCACTGCTATGTTTATAATCAGTCAGTGTGTACTTTGCTATACGTATACTACTTTTTGGGCAATTGAAAATAAACCCCTTGTTAGAGCCCTTACATAACCAAGTAAATTGTCACTGACTATGAAATTTCTAGCAGTCTGTCTCAACTGAGAGGCAGTATCACATGCAAACTCAATTCACAAAATCATCAGCGGCAAATGTTGACAATTATGTAAGAGAACTTGCACAAGAAATAATACTAAAAACAATTGTGATACTTATGAAATTTTGAGTAAACAAAACTTCTGAATGAAAAACATAACACAATCCCTACAGATCAGGGAACTCTGAGCTAATACAGATGGGCTTGGGATTTCACCCAACTGGGGATACCTTGCTTATTTTCTAACTACCATTTTCCTAATTTCAACACTCAAATTTCTCAGCTTCAATTATTAATTTAAGAATTAATTAAATCACCAATTGTGAGATACAAGTTAGTTAAATATGACTGTAAATCACCTTATAAAATCTTTATCTAAGTATTGTCATCTAAGTAAAAGTTGCCCAAAAATTACAAGCTTGATTTGGCATTCCTTGAGAAACTGTAAGTTGAGTTACAAATCTGGACATCAACATATGAAAAAAAAAAAATTAAGAAACAACCAATTTGAGTTTTCTATCCATTCACTATTTTGTTTGAAATACATGAGATTTCTGTGAGTCACTTTTCATTTAGGCTGAAATCATCACCCCCTCCAATGCTGTATAATGCAGAGCCTTTGTGAATTCTACTACACATTTCTTTCCCGTTTATATTCTGCAAATCTCATCCACCTCTAGTTCCCCTTCTCATAGTTCTTAACCAAGTAAGTCTGAGCTTTTCCACTTTTCTTGTGCCCAAAGGAACTCAGCAGATATATCATGTACCATTCTCCTAGGGGTTGTAAAAACGACATGACCAAATCATCTCCATCCCCCTTCATTATTATCTTATCTACATATAGTACTTTCATAATTTCCCTTGCGTTATCATTTCTAACACTCTTGCCATCTGCCTTCTAATATTCTTCTTAAGCTTTACTCTTAAAGACAAAATTCTATGAGTTTTAGTGTCCTACCATGACTCAAGTCCACATGGCAAAACAGATCATACTAGACTTTTGCAATCTCATTCTAATAGATTTCCAAATCTAATTCAGCTTGTCCATTGTCTGCTTTGCTTTTTTCAGTCTTCCACCCAATTCCGACTCATGAGAGCCTGTACTGGATATCATTGTTTCTAAGCATTTAAAAGATTTAACCTCATTAATTGTTTCTTTACCTGATGTTATATCATTCCTTTGCTCAAGTTTTTCCTCATTACCTCTGTTTTTCAGATTTATTTTGGAGTCCCATCTCTAAATATGTATAATGAATTCTATTAACCAAGCTTTGAAAATCTTGTTGAGTTTTGCTGATTACAACAGCATCACCTGCATATTCTGTCAAACTTTATCATTACCACAGCTTACACCTTCTCCATTTCTGACTAATTTTTCATTATTAAATCTATGGGAAGGTCAAACAGCAAGGTAAAATAGCACTCAATATCTACTTCACTCAAAGGCAAATTTGAGTTAGCTTTTCATGCCATCGTAAATCAAGAACTTCCATGATGCTGGTCAGGGATAATTGACAAATGCCTTCTCATAAGCAACAAAAGCAATCAGAATGGGATTTCTAAATTCCAAACATTGCTGTACAATATGTCTTAACACATACACAGTATTCTGATCCATGCAACTCCTACCTTTCATAAATTTTGCCTGTTGATCTCTTAAGCTGTTCATCAATTTCTTATCCAGGCTATTCATAATAAGCAAGCTGAATATTTTCATTAAAACATAAATACAGTATGCATAATACCTCTAGTTACTAAATTTGGTACAGTAATTCTGCAAAACAGTCTAGTTAGTGCACAAGGTATAACTTGAGTAATTCCTTCCTAATTTTGTCTTTTCTATCTCCTATCTTCCTTTGATACTGATACCACTTTACAAACTGTGAATTCATTCATAAGAAAATTCAGGTATTCATCAGCTTGTAGTATATTAAACAAATTAACCCCTCCCCCTCAGATTTTTAATGACCTCACAAAAATTATCCACCCAGCATCCTTTCCTCTTCTTATGTTACCACTGATCCATCCTTCCTTTTGATATTTATTTCTTTTTCTCTTCACCTAGGGAAGTTCTATTAATAGTCAATAGGCTACCCTAACACCAATACCACTCCCTGAATGTTGAAATACTATAGCAGTAACAGCCTTTAGAAAACATTTGTTATTCCATTGAAAAATGCATTAGTTGAAGGCATAACAAAAATTGCAATAAAAGAAATGTCTCATGTAATGGATCAAAATTAAATTTGTTTAAATATCTAACCCTAAAAATTATTATACCTTTATATACTGTATAAGTATATATTTTGCATATTTTATGGTGAAGTTTGCATAAATTAAGCTGAGGGTTGAGTGGCAGCTTCAATTCTGATAAATCACAGTACAGTGTTTAATACATAAGAAAAGGATCTGCTACCTTCTTACAGATCATCAATTTTAGGAATATACTGTAATTTATGTGAATGATACCACAACACATACAAAAGAATATCTGCAACCAATAAAAGTACTTACCTTATACCAGAAATTGACAGAAACTGTGTGGCCAAGATTTGGTAAACTTTCTATATGATGCCACCAATACATAGGTATGTAAAGCACTTCTCCAGGTCCTATAACAGTTTCCCAACCTTGAAGCTGATCAAGCCCAGGAAACTTTTCCAAGTCTGGCATATCAAAGTCTACCTGTTTAAAAAGCAATATGTATATAATCAGTGCTATAATATTTTTCTAAAACAACTAGATTCATAAACATTCATGAGTAATTGACTCCAATGGTATACAAGCTGAATAACACTTTGACAGTTGCAAAACGTATTCAACCCTTAATGGATGGGCATGACCATATTATGAGGATCTATAACAAGTTTTCAGTGATGGACAGGCTATCTCATATAGGTAGTATTAATAATTTGCCCCATATGATTTCAATGTATTTAGCGGGAAAGGTGTTCATATAATTTCAATGGTCCATAAATGATAAATGGCAACTGTAATAGCTCAGCACAGGACAGAATGGGATCAGTATGCCTTGAAACTTAATGGGGGAAATGTATTGCCTCTCACTATCTCATGATGTCTTTTTGTTTATTTGCTAACAAATATACCCAGGGACTGCTATTGGTTTTAGTTCTTATCTTTTATGATAGTATACCAGCAATATTTGTAAATATAAAAAATATGTATACCTCACAAAAATTTACTGCATCTCCCCATCTCAATAAACCTTGCAAATATTTTACAATACAGGCAGTCCCTGCTTATCGGTAGGGGTTCTGTTCTGACGGCTTGATAAGTGAAAATTGCTGATTTTCGGCACTGATAACTGGAATTTGGTGCCAACAACCAGCCCCTGTTAGGTATGTAATACCCCAAACTTATGTGATACCCCAAACTTATGCAATTCGAGCTGTGTAAATTCACAATACTACTGTAGTGCAAACTTTTCACTAGAACCTAATTAATTATCATATGCAAGTTCTTCACAATTGTGCAAATATTTGCAAAACCTCCAGAAACACTGCAAAACCCTGCAAAAGCTTTTATGTTTAATTTATAATGTAAATTCATAAGTTTTAAAGCTTATATGTGTAAAATCTTTTTTAAAAATTCATCATTTTTATTTTTGTATATGCATATTACTGTATATGATACAATGGTAACTACAGCACCTACAGTTAGTGTATATACTTTTACAAGATGCTATACCCATTCACAAAGTTACGGCCCTTTTCAAAGATGATATACCTTCAGAATTTTTTTAAATTTCTGAAGTACGTAGAACTAGTATGACCACAATTAGTCTAAGGTTTTCATGTTTTTAAATGTAAAATCAGCACGGAAATTTTGTTCATATTTATATTTTTAAAAATATGATATACAAAGGCATTAAGTAATTTTCAGTGTTTGTCACCAAGACCTCTATGATCACAAGATGATGCTGTTCAGTCTTGCTGAGTGGATAAAAGGAATTTGTTAATGTACAGGCAGTCCCCAGTTATTGTCGGACTCTGTTAATGGCGATCCAGTTTTATGACGCTTGCCTAGTGCCATAAAATCGGCGATTTATGGCACCATAATAGGCCAAGTCTCAGTTATCAGTGCCATAAGGTACCAACAATAGTTATGGGCCCATAACATAACTAACAGAGGGGCCGGCCATTAACCGGTTATCGGCGCCATAAATTGCAGTTTCAGTTAATAGTGGTTTTCGCTTATAAGCATCCCACCAATAACTGGGGACTGCCTGTACTAATAAAACATATCAGAGAAATAACTTGGAGAAAAGTGCTGGGGCCATTCTGTATGTACTATGTTACATGCAATTACAGAACATGCATTTCTTGTACTTTCACAAGATGTGATCCCATTCGCACTTTTTAAAGGTGATACCCATATCCCTCCATTGTTTTACCTCACACAACCTAGAGATGATGGCATTCCGTCAGGCTGGTTGGATAATACGAATTCGTTAACGAACTAAAATATATTAGAGACTTAAACAAGAATTTTTTTAGTGTTGTTCTGTGAAAATTAAACTCTGTTAACCTGAAAGAAAAATGCGGTGCAATCATCTTCATCATCATTCATTGTACTGCACAGCTAATTCATCATCACCTTCGAATCAACATTCATCACTAGTAAGTACCCATACTCACTGTTTTTTCTTTTTGTAGTTCAATTCATTTTTATTGTACATAAAGTATGTATGTACTGCGAACATTGCGTACGTACATATGTTTTCTTTATTTTATTGAATTGTGTACCTTCATTATGACTGACTTATGAAGTTTACCTAACGATGCAAAGAAAACATCTTTTACTCTGTGGGAGAAAAAGAAAATGGCATCCCATGAATTATGGTTAACGTTAGTATACGTACATACGTAACAGTTACTGTAACTATTTTTACAGCAACCAAATTTCCTTTTTAAGGGTAATGTATTAAACAAACTTTTAAATGAAATTACAGCAACTTAAATTTCATTTAGAAGTTAGCTCAATAATTAGGGAGCATGATTAATGTCATATTTAGTGTTCAAACTAGAAGTAAGGCATTTATTAGCATTTTTAGAGACCATGCCAAACTTACGCACAACTTCCCCTTTGCGCGAGGGGGTCTGGAACCTAACCTCATTTCAGTTGGGCTATTACTGAACATACTCTATTATTGGCACCGATTACTGGAAATCAGGGCATTTTGCCATCAAAAATTGCCAACTTTCAATGCTAGACAAGCGCCAGAAAACCGAATCGCCAATAACCAGGGGCTGCCTGTATGTATATGTACTCAGAATTTTTTACTGGTTTTAGTTCTTTTCTGTTAGCGTGGTAGGCTGAGTTGGGTTTGTAGGAAGAGGTTTGTGTTTTTTAAACTGTAATGTTTTTTTTCAGTGGTTGTGAATTTCTAATGTTGTCTGATTTTTTTCCAGTTTTTTGTTGTGAATATCTGATGCAAAAGTTGGTCTTAATTACCGTATATTTCGGCGTATAAGTCGGCCGGAAGATAAGTCGACCCCCCAATTCTGAGTAAATTTTTATGATTTTAACTAATATCGGGTATATTAGTCGACCTATAAAATGTGAGGCCAACCGTCCGCTCAAAATAAGCAGCAGGGTAAAACGTATCATATAAAATAACCTGAATGTTATTACGGTACATATGTTGCTCTGCTTACCATAAGAAATACAGGTAATATACTCGGTTAATTAACAAATCTGTGTAATATATAAAACATGAATACCGGCATATATGATTAGAAATGACGAAACGAAAGATACGTTACTCGAGTGTAATGTAAACAAACAAAGCGCTAACTAACGCTGCATAAGAGCCTACGTATATATGCGTGAACAAACTGCCACTCAAGTTAATGTTTAGATTGGGTTGTTAAAACGACGTGCCGGTATTCTATAATTGTGTTGGAATATTCCTTGACCATTGGTTCTTCTATGGCATAAACAGGCTCATTTGAGGGAAACGAACCAGATTCAAACTGGATCCTTATGATGAAACCGTGAATGATAATTGTTTGATGAATTGTTTAATTCAAGTGACGATGAATCAAGTCATTTTGAAGGATTTTAAATACATATTTACTATTAAATCCATTTTTTTTATTTTACTTAAAGTGATAAATAAAGATTTCATACCATAAATGTTTTTGAACAATACCCCGGTAAATACAAAACTGTCAGAGTGAACGCATCCTTCCCAATTACTGTACTACAAATGGCTACGCAATGTTTACACTTGCTGTGCGATTGGGGTTTCTTCAAGTTACTTTGATTTTTTTCATTTAATTTAAGGTAATGGGTGTTCTAATGTATTATTATTGTCGTATTACAGTTTGAAATGTTTTTAATACTGGTATTTACATACAAAGTTACCTCAACAAGGCTGTCATTATTATTAGCCAACTGTAAAGCCTGGATTCCTGCCAATATAATAAAGATTCACTTTTTGTTACCGTTAGATAAGTCGACCCCCTAATTTTGGCATGAGTTTTTGGGGCTAAAGGGTCGACTTATACACCGAAATATACGGTAATATTTTTTTTCACTTGGAATGAACTGAATATTGCCAGAAGGATAGTACAAACAACTTAATACAAATTGACTGATGCACAGCAAAGCTGATTTCCAATCTGAAAAGTATTAAGACGGGAGGATTGTATATTTAGATTGATGAATTAGATTATGGTTCTTTTGATAGTTGGGGGAAAAAAATCTAGGATAAGTTTTGAGGAACTATAGTATTAAGTTAGACTAAATTAGGTATAGGAGGAGAAAGTTTATCGAATTAAGATTTTTTTTATAGCCATTGTAGTACTATTAAGGAAATAAATTATGTTAAGGAAAATCAGAATTTCATTTGATAACCTCCAAATCTTTTCCCATCATACTGCCCCAATTGTGTCCATAAGAAAAGCCCATACATTATGATACTATGTGAGCTGTAATTGTAATTTCACAGAATAAAATAAAATATATTAAAAAAATATATATAACTTGGTAAATTTACGAGTGCCTTGAAAAAGTGGCCCTGCACAGGGTTGTAAATATTATCTTTCAATTTCCCAAGGAAGGTACAGAAAAATTTTTCTAACAACATGTGCTTTTGCATATCTTCTTCTCTCCATAATTGTCTCTCCATTGATGTTTTTTTTTTAATTGGCCAACGTTAAAGTCTGCCTGGCATGGTAGTGTGTTTAATACATATTTAGCCTATCCCTTCAGGATTAAAAGCACAACCATGAGCTGAATACCCTTTCTCAATTCACATTATTGAAAGGGTTGTCATCATATGGGAGTATAATTGTCTCAAGTCACAAGAGGTTTACAATAAGAGGATAGTTACCTTTCAATGAAAGCCATTATCAACACTAAGTTAATAACAATAGAGAAAACTACACACAACCATTATAAATTGTTCCAGCATTGTATAACAAGACTACCAATCAATTAATGATAAAAAAAGTATAAAAGAGCACTGGATGCTTTTAAAAGAAACATTAAATTTAAAAATCAATACAGCTTTATTTCCTAGCACACAAGTCCTCATATTGCAAACAGTATTTACTCAATAAACTTCATATTATCTATGAGGTAAAATTGTAATTTCTTGTGCATGACTATTTTGTTCATTATCATAGCATTTTTAGAACCCATGAAAATTACAAATTTCTGTGATAATACAAGTATATCTGTAAAAATATCTTAATGGCTGATCCTAATGCACCTAATTCTGATATGAAAACAGAAGTATTGTTACACAAAGAAAATTGGTATGCTTTGTTGGGTGAAATGGCAACAAATCCCTTGCCTGATGAATATTTGTACTGTATAGTGTTCCCCCCATATTTGCGGGGATGTGTGCCAGACGCCCCGCAAATAGTTAGAAATCCCCTCGACAAATGCTTACATCTGCCTATCTTGAAAGTTCAAATACCAAATGTATACTTCAAGTATCGTCCTTCATCAAATAAACCATTGAATTGGTATTATTAATATAATTTCAAGTCATCTGAAACATTTACCCATTAGAAATATATACACAGCCAATAACAGAGAGAGAGAGAGAGAGAGAGAGAGAGAGAGAGAGAGAGAGAGAGAGAGAGAGAGAGAGAGAGAGAAAATAACTCCTTACGATATCAAAAGATTGAAATGAACTTCTATAGGCAACACTTCTTCCCCTCCCATAAATACATATATCTTTTCCAGAGAAGAGAGAAAGAGAGGGCTGAACAAGTATCTATTTGTCTGTCTGTCAATTCTTTTGCTGTGTGTGAGGAGAGAGGAGAGAGAGAGAGAGAGAGAGAGAGAGAGAGAGAGAGAGAGAGAGAGAGAGAGTGTTTATCTCTGTTCTCTCGGAAAATACTTCTAACACCTCCAGCGTGGAGAGAGAGAGAGAGAGAGAGAGAGAGAGAGAGAGAGAGAGAGAGAGAGAGAGAGAGAGAGAGAGAGAAACTTGTCCTTAAACTCTTTAGAAGAGTGAAATGGAAAGATTATTGTATTTAAAATTCTCGCATATGAATGTTGTAATTACTGTTAGAGTATTATTATTATACATATTATAGTACTACGTATTATTGGAAAATATTAATAAACTTATTACATACATGTACGATAAAATTGATTTCATCTCAGGGGGAGAGGGGGGGAGGGAGAGAGAGAGAGAGAGAGAGAGAGAGAGAGGAGAGAGAGAGAGAGAGAGAGAGAGAGAGAGACCTTACCTTACAGACCTTACATCTTGTTCGGGTTGCCCCAGGTCCCTCAGTGTGAGGCACCTCTAATGTCTACCAGAGAGTTGCTAGTACATCTTCCGGTATATTTTGCATCTTCCAATCTTGGATGGTCTGGGATGCAGTTTAGATATTTGTCGAGCTTATTCTTAAACACATCTACGCTCACTCCTGATATATTCCTCAGATGAGCTGGCAACGCATTGAATAGACGCTGCATTATCGATGCTGGTGCGTAGTGGATTAATGTCCTGTGTGCTTTCCTTATTTTTCCTGGTATAGTTTTGGGCACTATTAATCTACCTCTGCTTGCTCTTTCTGATATTTTTAGTTCCATGATATTTTCTGCTATTCCTTCTATCTGTTTCCATGCCTGAATTATCATGTAGCGTTCTCTTCTCCTTTCTAGACTATATAATTTTAAGAATTGTAGTCTTTCCCAGTAGTCTAGGTCCTTAACTTCTTCTATTCTAGCTGTAAAGGACCTTTGTACACTCTCTATTTGTGCAATATCCTTTTGATAGTGTGGGTACCATATCATATTGCAATATTCAAGTGGACTACGAACATATGTTTTATAAAGCATAATCATGTGTTCAGCTTTTCTTGTTTTGAAGTGCCGTAACAACATTTCCCATTTTTGCTTTACATTTTGCCAACAGAGTTGCTATTTGATCATTGCATAACATGTTCCTATTCATCATCACACCAAGGTCTTTAACTGCTTCCTTATTTGTGATGGTCTCATTATTAGGTCCCTTATATGCATATAGCTTTCTTTCTCTGTCTCCATAATTTATTGATTCAAATTTATCAGAGTTAAATACCATCCTATTTACCTCTGCCCAATCATATACTTTGTTAAGGTCTCTTTGTAGAGCGTTCCTATCTTCATCACAAGTAATTTCTCTACTTATTCTTGTGTCATCTGCGAAACTACTCACTACCGAATCCTTAACATTATTGTCTATGTCTTCAATCATAATAACAAACAGTATTGCAGCTAACACCGTACCTTGCGGCACACCGGATATTACCTTGGCTTCATCCGATTTCTCGTCGTTTGCAATAACTATCTGTTTTCTGTTGTGTAAAAATTCTTTTAACCATCTTCCTACTTTATCCACGATATTGTGTTTTCTAATTTTCTTCGCCAATATATTATGGTCTACTTTATCAAAAGCTTTTGGCAAAGTCTAAATAAACCACATCTGTTTTCATTTCCGCTTTTCATATTTTTGAATATGTTTTCACGGTGGACTAACAGTTGGGTTTGTGTACTTTTTCCGGGTACGAAACCATGTTGTCCTTTATTAAACAAATTATTTTTTATTAAATGTTTCATAATATTTTTCTTCATTACCCTTTCATACACTTTCATAATATGTGATGTTAGACTCACAGGCCTATTAATTTACTTGCCTCTAGTCTTGATCCACTTTTGAAAGTAGGGGTAATATATGCTAATTTGTGCTCATCATATATCTTGCCTGTATCTACACTTTGTCTTAATAATATTGCAAGTGGCTTTGCGATAGAATGAACTACTTTCTTTAACAAAATAGCAGGAATTCCATCAGGCCCTGCAGCAGCTCCATTTTTATTTTTCATTAATAGCCTGCACAATATCAGCTTCATTAATATCTATGTCAGCTAAATATTCACTATTTTCATCCCTTACTTCTATATCATTATCTTCATTATCTATTCTAGGGGTGAATTCTCTCTTATATCGTTCTGCCAGTATGTTGCAAATTTCCTTTTTTTCATTCGTTAATCTCCCTTCAATTCTCAGAGGGCCTATTTCTATTCTTCTTTTATTCATCTTCTTCGCATATGAGTATAATAGTTTGGGGTTTTGCTTGATATTTAATAGGGTTTTTTCTTCCAAGTCCCGTTTTTCATTTTTCTTTTGATTGTATAATCTTTGTTCTGCATTTTCTATCTTACTTTTTAGTTCTATAACTTTCCATGCATTTTTTTCTTTTGCAAGACCTTTTTTCCACTTTCTGATTTTCTGGAACAAGATCCTTCTGTCTCTTGGTATGCATGAAATGATGTTTACTTTTCTTCTTCGGTATATATTTTTCCACTATTATCTCCAATATTTTATATAATATCTCCGTATTTACCCTTATGTCATCACTTACGAAATGTTATCCCAATCTTTGTTTAATTCTTCATTAATTTCTGACCATTTTATATTTTTACTGTAGAAGTTGTATTTTCCATATCCTTCCCACTTTTTCATTTCTTGCTTATCTCTATTTTCACTTGCTTTGGAATGAAACTGTTAATTCTATGACATTATGGTCTGAAATACTCGCATTATAAACTATTATTTCTTTAACATAATTCATCTCGTTCACAAATACTAGGTCTAAAGTATTTTCCTTTCTTGTTGGCAGGTGATTTATTTGTTGAAATGTTTGTATTCTAGTAGCATATCTAATAGCTTTTCAAATTGCCTCTTATCTTCTGCACTACTATTACTCTCTTTTTTATATGTATAAGTACAACCACAATCTCCTATTCGTTCTTTCCATTCTACGAAAGGAAAGTTGAAGTCACCAGATAGGAGAATAGTCCAGTCCTTGTGATTCTACATATATCATCCAATTTTTCAATTATTAAGTCAAACTCTTTAGTATTAGGAGGTCTATATATTACTATGTTCATCAATTTTTCAGATTCAAATTCTACCGCTATTAGTTCACATTCTGAGTTACTATATTTCTCATATATTTTCCTTGTTTTTTGTCTTTCCCATATATTGCGGTTCCCCCTTGATTCCTATTTTTTCTATCTGATCTATAAGTTTGGAACCCTTTTATTTGATCATCATTCCCAGTCTCTTGGGAATACCAGGTTTCACTTATATTCATTATATCTATTTTCTTTTCATTTTGGGTTAGTTCTTCTAAGTACTCTATTTTCTTTTTGAGTTACTCGTAACTAAACCCTGCGCATTCATCACTATGATGGTTTGCGTGTTTTCTCTTCATTTAATACTGATAGTAATAAGGATTTTCCCATGTCTCTTTCCTGTTCGGGTGGATGTTGTTCTTTTTTTCATTTCCAGAAATTCTGACATTAAAAAATCCAACTTTTCCATATTTGATCTTCCTTCATCATAATTATTAATTTTGTGTCTGAATCTGCAATTTTCTCCGTCTTTCTGCAATATCCTCTTGCATAATAAATACAGTTATTATCTCTTGAGTAGAATTTCGGAGCTGATGCTTTGAAATTTTTTGCTGACACCTCTGCATATCTCAGTGGTGGTTTGCTTTTCTCTTTTACCTGATATTCTTGATTTCTCTCTTTATTTGTTTCTTTCTTATTTTGGATTTTATTACTTGGTTGGTTATTTATTTGATTATGATTCATGGCTACAGGGTGCATATATTTGCATTTTTTTGTCGAACTTACATCCTTTTCCTTCTTTTTAGGTTTTTTACATATTTTGGATGCAGATCTCTGCAATCATCCCCATATCCATCTAAGTATGCACATTTACCATATATTTCATAGTTTTGACATATCTTAGGATGTTTGTAGTAACATCTTACTCCAAATCTGCAATTCCCTCTTTTCAAAAGGTTGCAGATTTTGTCTTTCTTGTCTATTTTTTCCTCTTTCCCGTCATTGTATACATCTGGGTATAGCCTCTTCGGGATTTGCTTTTCTGTTGTCATATCGTAATTTATTTCTTTCGTAGGTATGCTGCTTTATTGCCTCATATGTAGTATCAATGAGTATCTCTGCATCCATACTTTTATCTTGTTCTTTGTTTTCCTTATTTTTTTCTGTCATTTCATTTTTGTTTACTTTTCTTCCGTTTTCCTCTTCTTCTTTTTCTTCTTCTTCCTCTCCTCTTCTTCTTCATCCTCAACTATTTGTACATTCAATCTTGATTTAATAAACATTGTCCTATCCATGGATAGAACATGTTTGAACAAAAAATCTTCTTGTATCTTTTCTCAAATCTTGTAATTACCTCCACACACTGTGGATGGGTCCCGGAATTGTTTTTGCATGCAGCACATTTTCTGATTAGGTTTTGTGGATTGACTATGCTATACCAAACCTTACACAGTTTGCATGCTTTTGCATTCTTTTTTTTCCTAATGCATCAATTAGTATATTCACAAGATTCACCATTATTTCCATTTTCTTTGTCGGAAATAGTTGGTTTTATGTATATTTTCTTTATGAGTCTCTTGACCACTTGGATTTTATTTGGAACTTCTTCAATTATTTTCAAGATGTTTTCATTAGATTTGTTCCAGTTTGAAGGATTATATCCTTCTAATATATCTATGAATGCTTTTGTATCTTTTTGGTTAGGACTGTTGCTGATTTCATAGATGAGAAATGCCAGTTCCCTTCCTGCTACCTCATCGTATTGCGAATCTGCTAACACGCCAAATTACGCCACCTTTTCCCGCAGTTGGAACTTACTGCCATCTTGTTCTGATTATAGTATTACACTTGATAAACTAACTTAGAAGACGCTTTATCCTACTATTTTCACACTAATCATATCACCGATAGTTCACGAACACTTCTAGATATTTCTCAAATTCTAGTCGTATGTTAAACTTGTGATATCTGTTGATTATTGTGACTTCACGCGGGTACGTCTCACCAAGCAAGATGGCTACTGAGTGAGAGAGAGAGAGAGAGAGATTGCCAAAAAACCATTACATTCCTTGACCATTATATGGCAATGTTCCCCTACCCTGCATTACTTGACATATTTGACAGCTTCCCTGCTCAAGCTTCTCTGGAGTTGAGAGAAGGTAAGGAAATGGATACAGAGAAAGACAAAGGGAAGAATTTTCAATTGAAATGAGAGTACCTATTATTATTATTATTATTATTATTATTATTATTATTATTATTATTTTTATTATTATTATTATTATATCATTACCATTATCATTATTATTATTATTATTATTATTATTTTAATGTAATGGGAAAAATATTCCTTTAATTATTAGCGATTTATTTAGGAATTGATTAATCATCCTCCCCTAATATCTTTGCACAACTGTTGTAAGAGTGATTGGAACTGTGAAATGTTTTCGTTTTTGTTGTGGACACGAGTGTGGCGGTGTGGCCAGTCCCTTGTTTTGTTTTCCTTTCACTTTGAGTGTGGTAGCGCTGCCCTGAGTCTTTCGTCTGCATTTTGGTAACACTAAAAGACACATGTAAGAATCACGAATGATCTCGTGTGAGGAGGACGTCAACCAATCTTCATTTTGGCTATTTTACCAAATTAATAATGCAAATTATTATCTATCCCTTGCAAGCTAAGCTTTTAAAGTCGTAATATTACCGTTAGTTCATTAGTTGGAACAGGTCACTATCATGAAAGAACAGTAGCAGACGAGAATTCAAGTGCAGAGTTGCCTGCCCAGTCAAACATGTTGCAATGCCTTAACGAGGAAAATTTTTATTGTCGTGAAAGATACTTCACATTCATTAGTTGTCATGAAATTTTGCTGTGTTAGTTTGAGTTGTAACTTGGCGTTCGATAGGGTTGTAAGACGTAAGAAAAAAAAGTAGTTATAAGTGTTTTGTTTGTGTAAAGTTTTTGAAAATACCAGTGCCAAAGGGTAACACAACATGACCATCCTACAGGGCATCTTGGGGTTACCCCTACCTCTCTCATGGAAATTTCCACAGCCAATCATGATCTTAGACTAGGATATACATTCATTTAAGAAGGCCTACCCTAGACTAATCCTGTTTGAATGAGGAATTGTGACTATTTTTGATAAATACTATAGTTAGGCTATATGTATATAAATTCATGGAAAACATAATTACATGGGACTTAACCTGTACCCTCATTAAACTAACCTAACTTTGTGGCCTATTGTAACATAGTCAAAAATCAGCCATGTAAACTTTGCATAGCCTATCCTTAACGATTTCTGAAGAGGCCTAGGCTAGACTATATCCTGTTAAAAGGCACCTTAGCCTAATTTTACCTCATTTTAGCTTAAGTTTTTCTCAGATATCTTTCAGGTAGCCTTATCCATTAACATATATTGTGTACAAACATTTAATACTGTGTGGAGTAGGGTATCAAATGATTTACACCTAACTGTAAATTAATTGGTTCCAGGGCTGCTCCACGTTTGATACTTATCCTAATATGAAGGAAAAGCAATTCCCATAATCTGTAGTTGATATATTTTTTTGAAGTCTCTCAATATAAAGAGTTATTTTTTTGTTGTAGTTTTAAACTACTCACTTGTATTGTTTTCTGGAAATCAAAAATTAAATAAAATGAATATTTCCAGGGATCTAGTCCAGGGATCTAGTCCAGGAGTTCTGAAGACTAGGTAAATTAACCAAGTCCAGGAGACTAGGCCTAGGAGAAATTTGACATGATGAAATGAGTAATAAAGAAACAAGCTGAGTACCCGGAATTTTCTTCAATACCCCTATACTAATGGAAATCAGCACTTCAATTACCTCCCAGTGGGAAGACATCACCTGGCCTCATCAGTAGTAAAACCCATACACACAAGGAATATCTTGTAATAGTAGGTAGGACAGGCCTACCCTAATTCCCAGGCAGCGTAAACGTCAGTCTTCATACCCACCGTGTCAAATATGACACAGCACCATTCTCCGACCCGTCTCCAGGCAAGAAGACTGACAACAGGGCATATGTATACTAATATTATTATTCTTATTCTCGTATATCTTAATGTCATGGTGAGGGAAAAATCCACCCGCGACATTAAAATATTAATAAACACATACATCTACCATAAAATTTCTCTCATCTCAGTTAGAGAGAGGAGTTATCCTTACAAGTGAAATGGAAATGTTATTTTTATCTCTTTAAAATACTACCACACACAAATATTTTCATTAATATTATTATTATTATTATTACTACTATTATTATTATTAACTGAAAATATCAATAAACATATGACATACTAGTACCATAAATACCATAAAAATTCTTTCATATCAGCAAGAGAGAGAGAGAGAGAGAGAGAGTTATCCTTATTTAAAAAGAGTGAAATGGATTAGATTCTAGAATTTCTTAAAATACTACCACATAATGAATTAAATTTTGTTAAATAAACTTCTATTATTAACATATTATACTACCACATAATATGAATTTTGTAATAACAGTTCTATTATTAATATTATTATATTATTTGAAAATATTTAATAAACAATATATGACGATACTATAAAAATTCTCTCTTGTCTCAGTAAAGAGAGAGGAGAGAGAGAGAGAGAGAGAGAGAGAGAGAGAGAGAGAGAGAGAGAGAGAGAAATTTTTTTCATTAATATTATTATTATTATTTTATTATTATTATTACTATTATATTATTAACTGAAAATATTCAATAAACATATGACATTACTAAGTACCACCCTAAATAGATAAAAATTCTTATATCAGCGAGAGAGAGAGAGAGAGAGAGAGATGGAGAGAGAGAGAGAGAGAGAGAAGAGAGAGAGAGAGAGAGAGAGTGAGTTATCTTATTTAAAAGAAGTGAAATGGATAGATTCTAGAATTTCTTTAAAATACTACCACATAATATGAATTTTGTAATAACTTCTATTATTAATATTATTATATTATTTGAAAATATTAATAAACATATAGTACATATACTATAAAAATTCTCTCGTCTCAGTAAGAGAGAGAGAGAGAGAGAGAGAAATTACATGAACACTTGGTGGCAACAACACTACAGCTCCTCCCCTCCTGTCACATTACTTGATATATTTGACAGTTTTAGTACCTGGAGTTAGAGAGAGAAAACTGGGATTTCCTTCATTTTTACATAATTTTTTAAAATTTATAAACTAAAATCTTCCCAATTCACTATAGCATTTTCTTTAATGAATTGATATTTTTGCTGTTCACATTAATATTTGAAAATAGTAAATCATTTATTTATGCAGAAGACATACATCTCTGTGAGAGAGAGAGAGAGAGAGAGAGAGAGAGAGAGAGAGAGAATTATTATTACCTATTTACTATGGGATATAATTTATTTTTATTAAACTTACTAATACAGTAATACTTAGGGTTACGAACCGATTAGTATACGAATTTTTTAACTTACGAAGTGACGCCCTCATTCTGGAATACGAATTTCACTTGGAATACGAATGTGCGAATTTCCATCATGGGAGGCCGCCTGCTTTGTTTACATCGGACATCGGATGAGCGTGGGATCTGCGAACGCATTTTTTTCGGCCAAAACTTAACGAGGGTCACGTGACTTCCTCCCACAAATCCCTTGACCCTTTTTAAACCATAACTCTTTCACTATCTCGCTGGCGGTTTATTGAACGCATCTGTCCATGATACGCTCTCAAATTTGCTTAGTGATTTGCGCACGTGTTGTGTTTCCGTGATAGTGCTTATACATTACTATTACCCAAATACTAAAGACAATGGCTCCCAAGATGCCGAAGGCAAGCAGCAAGAAGGAAAGCATAAGAAAGAAGGAGATGATTACAGTCGAAATGAAGAAGGAAATTATCCAAATGCATGATAAAGGCGAGCGCGTGAAAGACATTGCAGCATTCTTCAAGCGGTCACAATCAACGATCTGCACTATTTTGAAGAAAAAGGAAGAAATTAAAGCCAGTAAAGCATCAAAAGGTGTCACAGTATTGACGAAACAACGGCCTTATATTCTCGACGATGTAGAAAATTTGCTCATGGTTTGGATAAACGAGAAGCAGCTGGCAGGAGATTCCGTAAGTGAGAGCATCATTTGCGAAAAGGCTCTTAAGAGTGCAACAAATTTGTTTATCGATAATGGGGTGGGTCATTGCTATAAAATTTTAAAGAACAGGCAAAAGCAAGCCTCCATAGAAAAATATTTTTTCAAAATTGTGAAAGACGACACAGTGTCGCGTAAGCGTAAAATTAGTGATTGTAGTGAACGGTGCTCTCTAGAGGAAGAACCAGAAAGTCTTCCAGAAGTGTTCACGGAGGGAGATTTCCCACCCAAGCCCTAACCCTCTCCTCCTCACCCTTCCCCTCCTCCCATCTCCATCAAGCCAGCAGCCACACTCGCCAAAGGTAAAGTTCAGGTTTTACTGTGCATGCATATTAAATCTAGTGTTTATATTTAATTTCATTCTTCAATTTTATAATTTTATGTAATTCCTACAAAAATTTTCAACCTTAGTGAACAAAAATAAATGGAAAAATATGAATTGAAATGGTCATTCATGGTCGGGTGGAACGCATTATTTGCTTTTTATAACATTCTTATGGGAAAATCCATTTAGGTTACGAATTTTTTAGGTTACGAAGCAGGTTCTGGAACGGATTAAATTCGTAACCCAAGGTATTACTGTACAGTATTAATTAATCATAATTTATTTTCATTAAACTTACTAATACAGTATTAATCAATATTAATATTTTAAAATTAGTAAATCATTTTTGTATCATAAAAATGTATTTAGCCATGAAAATAACATCAAAATATGTACACTAATTGGTGATTTTTTTGTCGGAAAACCAAGCGAATAGGCGAATTTCCCGTAAATACGTAATGGGTAGATATAGTCCAGAGAGAAATCTGCGAATAGGAGAACGCGAATACGGGGGCCCCCACTGTACAGTAAATCCCCGGGATTTACAAGGGATGTGTAACCCTCCCCCCGTCCCAGAATAGCTAAAATCCATGATAGTACTTAAAACCCTCCTAGAAACACTTAGAACTACCTATTTTGAGTCCGTGAATTGCGAGCCTGTGTCTCCGCGGGGTTTATTGTAAATGTTTTTTACAGTTATAATTAGAAATCAAAATTTCTAAGTTATCATTATCAATACAGTAGATTAACAAGACCACTGATTAAACTATTTCTAATAATAATTCTCAGGTTATAATACATTGCACCCCTTATCCTATTTATTTCTACATACTTGTTTTTTACAAACAATAACGTTGTTATAAGCACTGCTATTACCATGTGCATTACACATACCTGTGACTGCCTATCGTGTGGATGATACACTGGATGAGGATACAGGCGCTCATAATGTTCAGGAGCAAATAATATGCACCTCTTCTTCCCAATTAGCTGACAAAAGAAATTTTGTTGCTCATCGTAATGTACTGGTGTAATATTACCTGAGATGGGAAAATAATTTGTTATTACACACTCCATTTAAAAAGTATTAACTATTAACAATCAGAAATTAAGACTTTAATGAATACAGAATAGATACTGATAGTACCTACAGGATATATACATATGTATAGTCATACCTCGTGCGTTAGCTTTTCTGGATGTGAATTCACGGATTCATGAAATTTTCATTGGAACCTAATTTGCACCTGTGATTTTTTCCACAGATCTGTAAAATTTGCAAAATCCTTGAAAAACCCTGCAGAAGTGTATATGTTTAATCTTTGACGTAATAGTATATGTTTTAGGTGTAAAATCTTTTTAATGGGGAAAGTTAAAAACATACATACTAAAAATCAGTTATAAAATTCCTTTGAAAAAACTTTGCTTTCCTATGGAAACACTCCTTTTTATGTAAAGTACTGTACCTTTACAAGATGGGATACCCATTTGCAAAGTTTACCTATTCGCTTTGGATTGCTAATGGTTACATAATTATTAGATAATGCTTTGGTTAATTTACTACTGTACTTTGTAACAGTGAATAAATGTTAACATAAACTCAACACAAAAATTAAAAATTTTCTGCTAGTGTTCATAGCAAATGCATACTGTATCAGGTTTGAGCAATGACATAGGCTCCATGATGACTCACTTTTGGATGGAAAGGCTGGAAGTAGCCAATCACATAGCAAGGTACTAGCTTTCCTCATTGCTGATTGGCTTGTATGTTTGTTTGTTTGTTTGTTTGTATGGTGCTTTTACGTTGCAGGGAACCAGTGGTTATTCAGCAACGGGACCAATGGCTTTATGTGACTTCTGAACCACGTCGAGAGTGAACTGCTATCAACAGAAATACACATCTCTCGCTCCTCAATGGAATGGCCGAGAATCGAACCCACGACCACTGAGGTGGGACGCAAACACCATACCAACCACACCACTGAGGTGCTTGATTGTCTTGTAGTTTGAATGCTTTATTAAATATTCTTATGTGCATATGTATTTATATTCTCTCTCTCTCTTTTTCTCTCATAGTTAGTGCACACATATTTTTACAACTTATTATTTCTCCATAGATTTGTACATAATTTTAAAATGATTGAATACCTGTACCCTCCACATACAATAGATACATGTTTTCTTCATTTTACTGAATTGTACCATTGTTACTATATGATTTCAGTGACGTGAAGTTTACCTAGTTTATCTTCATGACAATAACAAAGAAAAAATCATGTCAAATAAAAAGTCAGTCATTAAATTTACATTCCTATTCGTTACTTGGTTTTACCTTACCGTGAGTGTAAAAGAAAACGGCAGCCAATGAATTAGTATAGGAGTAACATTTGTATATACTACTGTACTGTACACGCACTAGTGTGGTAAATACCCATTGGACAATAGTGTAAGGCAGTCCCCGGATTAAGGCAACCCTAACTTACAGTTTTCCAAACTTATGGGACCTTTTCAAATATATTAAAAAAATCAGTTCCAGGTTACGGCTGATGTTCTGAAGTCACAGCATCGTAACTAGGATGACACAACTGTAAGCGCTATACAGCAGTCCCCCTGTATTCGCGGGGGATGCGTACCAGACACCCTCCCCATGCAAATAGTTGGAACTCCCATAAAAATGCTTAAAACCTCATATTTTGTTAGTTAAAACTCAAGAAACCCCCACTAGAAATTTGTATACCATGTTTTTTTTTATAGTTTCATCACAAGAAATGCATTTTATGATGGGGAAAAAAAAAAAAAAAAAAAAAAAAAAAAAAAAAATTGTCGCTATTTCTCAGAAAATCACCGCGAATACGTGAATTTTCTGTGAATAATGGGGGGAAATATTCCAAAGAAAAATCAGCGAATGTGTGTGTCTGTGAATCAGGAGAACGCGAATACGGGGGGTCCACTGTAACTAGGATTCTGAGCAGCGAGGCTGTAGGCGCTCTAGCGAGGAGGAGAGAAAACTACTTCATTACAAGTGCAAAGCTTAAAAAACCTGTTTCTTTCCCCAGGCTTACATTACAATGTACAGAGTTACGGTGGTTTTTTATTTATGGCACAGCGTTGGAACTGAACCCCCACCGTAATCCCAGGACTGCCTTACTCTAATTTTACATTTAACATTTACTTCTTTTTTATGGGTAATGTATTAAGCTTACTTTTACATGAAATAAAGTGCTTTGGGAGCATAATTTGGGTCACATGTGGGGTTTAAACTCATAAATAAGCAAATAGTATTAGCATTTTGAGTGACTTGTACCAAACATAACTCCTCTTGATCTTTGTCGGGTTCTGGAACCTAACCTTGCGAATGTTTGAAATGTTACTGTAGTCTTTTCTGTAATCAGGTAACATAACAATTTGTCAAAAATTGTATTTTTCCTAACCATACAAACCTGAGGTCCTTTAACAATAGGAATTAACTTACGGCGTAGCTGGAATTACGACCGTTGAATCTTGAACAAGGTGGTTAGGCAGTAACTACCGTGGGGCAGGCTAACCTGCCCGGATGTAAACACTCCACTTTGCCTTTCGGCCCAGGTTCAGATTGAGGGGTGGCATGAGGTGGGCATCTTTGTTAAAGGACCTCAGGTTTGTATAGTTAGGAAAAATACAATTTTTGACAAATTGTTATTTGTTCCGATACGTAATACAAACCTTCGGTCCTTTAACAATAGGAAGACTCACCGATTGGTGGGAGGAATCTGAGTGAGCCTCTAGAACTGACTGGAGTTCTGTGCACCTAGGCTACTCCTCCTGGTCGTAAGAGCGAGGAGGAGTGCCCTGCTGCCTCTGACAACTTGATCGGAGTATAGGAGCTGCGTGATCAAGAGTCAGACTTCTGGGCCTTTTTGAAATGAGTGACGGATCGTGACTCATCCGAAAAAGGGCTGTGAAGAATATTGGCGTCGGAGACATTGATGCAGAGTTCTGGGAAGGGTTTGCATTATTGCCAGTCTCCTTCCTCCCCTTGCTAGAAGAAGGAGTGGGACTGCTTCTATGATTCTGATAAGAAACATAAAAAGGATGCTTATGTATAGGCTTACCGCATCAATTGTCCGACCAGCCAGTGTGAGCTGGAGTCCTATCCTCAACCCGAAGGACGAGGAATGGACGAGGTGGGGAAGGGGGAGAGCCAGTCACTCTCGCATCCTTCTTACCTCTACAACTGCACACCATGGACGAGATGCAACTTGTCATGTCGAGGAGTTGGGTAAGCAAACACATCTGCAAGCATCCACCACTGGTCCAGGGAAATGAGGTTCCAAGGACCTGTGGGCAGTCCTGGAGGGAAAGAAGGACATAGTCGCGATGACCTATCTTTCTGTCCGACATATTCTTCGGAGTGATGTCCAGTACCCATACTGGTCTATCCATCTGCAGCGAAATGTCTCGCGGTCTCATATCCTACTGCAGCGAAGTCTCTTGCGGTCTCGTACCCCACTGCGGCGAAGTCTCTTCGTCTCCGCGGTGGATAGGACACCAACACTCCATGGTGGTTGTCGATGGTTATGGGTACCGGAACAAGATAGTAGGACGAAGTAATGATTGATCTGGAACAACCGAACTAAGTCCACAGCGTAGCTCGTGACGGTCTTGGATGCTTCGACAGCTGCCGACTGACTGCGTTCGGTTGTGTGAGGCGAGCTGTCCAAGCATCCGAGGCGTAGTCACGTGACCCTCGCCTTTTGAAGGGTTATGCGGAGAGACCATACAAGTCGTCTATCTGTTGCCACTGATGCCGGAAGGCGAGATGATGATTCTCTCAAGGCATGTGCCCAACAGGCGAAAGTCAATTGCCTTCTAGAGACCAAGGTCCCTGATGGCAAGACAGAAGTTCTCATAGTAGTTGAATCTCAGCTAAGGAGAAACAACACTATGTGCCATTGAAGACGAGGGTGGTAGGTGAATGCAGACCTATGTCTTCACAGCCAAATCGAGAGAAGTAACACTCAAGATTCTGAACTTAGAAAAGTCCCGCCGATGACACCAACCCGCAAAGACGGCTTAATCCCTGTGATTTACAAGACTAAGAATGATATTGTTATGATACAATAAAGTTTTGTACATACTTACCTGGCAGATATATACTATTAAATGGCCTACCCAGCCTCCCCTCAGGAGACAGGTGGAAGAGAAAATCTGATTAGAAAACGGGAATGGTTCCTAGTCCTGCCACCCAGCAGCAGGGCGGTAGATCACCTGACCTACCTGTAGCGTGTGCCGCGAAATTTGAATTTCTGTCGGAGACGACGGAGTCTAAAGCTAAGTATATATCTGCCAGGTAAGTATGTACAAAACTTTATTGTATCATAACAATATCATTTTTGTACATTCAACTTCCCTGTCAGATATATACTTAGCTGATTGGCACCCTTGGTGGTGGGCAAGAGACAGCTAACTACTGAAATAGACAGGAAAACAACATACGTTGTAGGTAAACATAAGAAACCTTGGTTCCTACCTGGTTAGGCGGAAGACTTCATGGCTACAACCTAGGAGTCTGCTTCGCCTCAAGAGCCTCAGCGAGGTAGTGACCTATGGCTAAGAGTTCTTGTGGGTCTGTCAATGGGGTCTTATCCGCTTACTCGATAGAGCCTGAGGATCTTTGTCAATGGGTGCTAATCCACTTATATGACAAAACACCTTGCCTAATGGCATACTCAAGGAGCACAACACCGATCCCGATCACCTGATCCCAACAACCGGGTTAGTAATAAGATTGAAAGGAGTTACATATCCCCAACATCCTTTCAAACAACCTTAAAAACACAACACCATATAATTAAAAACTAATTAACTAATTAAGGATCAGTATCAGCTCCCTGTCCCAGCACCGCATCCGCAGATACGTACGGACCAAGAGAGAAGCATTTCTCTTAAGTTACTCTGACATCCCTCAGGTAATGGGAAGCAAAAAAAGAGTTGCATCTCCAGTACGTGGTAGCTAGAATATCCTTCATTGACATGTTCTTATGAAAGAATAAAGAAGTCGCAACGGCTCGCACCTCATGCGCTCTAACTCTCAGCTGCTTGAAGGAGTCATCATGGCACTTATCATGTGCTTCAGAGATCACACTTCTCACAAAGAAGGCCAGGGCGTTCTTCGACATGGGTCTCTTCGGGTCCCTCACAGCACACCAGAGACTCTGTAGGCAACCCTTAAGCTGCTTCTTCCTCTGAAGATAGAACTTTAGCGTCCTGACAGGGCAAAGAGACCTTTCTATCTCCTTCCCTACCAAGGGAGAAAGCCCTTTAACTTCAAAGCTTCTGGGCCAGGGATTAGAAGGGTTCTCGTTCTTTGCCAGAAATAATGGCTGAAAAGAACATATTGCCGAGTCTCCTTTGAATCCGACACGAGAATCCAACGCATGGAGTTCACTTGTCCTCTTGGCAGTTGCGAGGGCCAAGAGAAAAATGCATTTCCTCGTCAGATCTCTAAAAGAGGCTTGATAAGGAGGTTCAAACTTGTCGGAAGTAACAAATCTGAGGACCACCTCAAGATTCCAACTAAGTGTACGAGAGGTCCTAATCTTGGTTGTCTCAAAGGACCGTATAAGATCATGAAGATCCTTATCCTCCGCTATCTTTAGGCCCCTATTTCTGAAGACAGCGGAGAGCATGCTCCTGTATCCTTTAACAGTATATACAGCTAAATGTGATTCTTCTCTCAGGAAGAGGAGAAAATCAGCAATGTCGGTCACAGAGGTATTGGAAGAGGACAACTTCTTCGACCTACACCATCTACGAAAGACTTCCCACTTTGATTGATATACCTGTAAGTTGAAGACCTGCGGGCTCTGGCGATTGCGCTGGCAGCCTTCCGCAAAAAGCCTCTCGCTCTGACGAGTCTTTCGATAGTCGAAAGGCAGTCAGGGAGAAAGCGGGGAGGTTTTTGTGATACCTCTCAAAGTGGGGTTGTCTGAGCAGATCTGTCCTTTCGGGAAGAGATCTGGGGAAGTCCACTGTCCATTCCAGTACCTCTGTGAACCAATCTTGTGCGGGCCAAAAAAGAGCTATGAGGGTCATTCTTGTTCCTGTCAAGGTCACAAACTTTCTTATTACTTCCCCCACTAGCTTGAATGGGGGAAAGGCGTATGCGTCTATGCCCGACCAATTTAGGAGGAGGGCATCGACTGCTATGGCTCTTGGATCTTCGACTGAAGAGCAGAAGTTGTCTATCCTTTTTGTGAGAAACATGGCGAAAAGGTCTATCTGTGGTTTCCCCCACAAGGCCCAAAGCCTTTGGCAAACTTCGAGGTGGAGCGTCCACTCTGTTGGAAGGACCTGGTTCTGCCTGCTCAGCAGGTCCGCTCTCACATTCCTTTCTCCCTGAACGAACCTGGTAAGGAGAGTGACGCCTCGTTCCTCCGCCCAGATCAGAAGATCTCTTGTCAACTCGTAGAGGGAGAAAGAGTGAGTCCCTCCTTGTTTTCGAATGTAAGCCAGAGCCGTGGTGTTGTCCGAGTTGACTTGGACTACCATGCCTCTGACTTCCGATTTGAAGGACTTTAGGGCTAGATGGATAGCCAAAAGCTCCTTTGAGTTGATGTGCCAGGACACCTGATCCTTTGTCCAAGTGCCAGACACTTCTCTCGTTCCTAGTGTTGCTCCCCATCCTGTCTCTGATGCGTCGGAGAACAACACTAGGAGCAGGCTCGGAATCGAAAGGGACATGCCTACGTTCTTTTTGAGAGGAGCCACCCACCACGCCAGGTGGTTCTTTATTTCCTGATGGATTGGAAAGGAGTCCGACAGTTCTCCTGTCTTTCGGTTCCACACCTTCTGCAGGAAGAATTGCAGGGGTCGTAAGTTGAGCCTCACCAGAGAAAAGAACTGCTCCAGCGAGGAAAGGGTCCCCAGCAGGCTCAGCCATTCCCTTGCTGAGCTTCGTTCCTTCCCTAAGAAGGCTGAGACTTTCTCCAAGCCTCGAACGATTCAGATAGACAATGTTCTGGCTGGGGATCATCTGGGACTTCTTGAGGTTCACAAGGGACTGTACCAGGTCTAGAGTCGTTGTCAAGTCCTCCAAACATTGATGTTCCGACTTGGCTCTGATGAGCCAGTCGTCGAGATAGAGAGATACATTCACCCCCTTCAGATGATGCCAACGGGCTACGTTCTTCATAAGGCCCATAAAAACTTGAGGGGCCATGGAAAGGCCGAAGCACAAGGTCCTAAACTGAAAGATCCTGCCCTGTATCATGAATCAAAGAAACTTTCTTGATGAAGGATGCAGGGGGACATGAAAATACGCGTCTTGCAGGTCCAGGGAGACCATCCAATCTCCAGGACGTAGAGCCGCAAGAACCGAGGCGGTAGTCTCCATAGAGAATTTCGTCTTCTTTACGAATCAGTTCAGTGCGCTCACGTCTAGCACAGGTCTCCAACCTCCCGAGGCCTTCGGAACAAGGAAAAGTCGATTGTAGAAGCCTTGGGAGTGGGGATCCTGTACTAATTCGATGGCCTCCTTTTCCAACATCTGATCCACAAGTTGCAGGAGAGTTCTTCTCATGACAGGGTCCTTGTACTTTGCTGACAGTTCCCTTGGAGTCGAAGTCAAGGGTGGTCTGTCTCTGAAAGGGGATGAGATATCCCTTCCTTATTATTGAAAGGGACCAGTTGTCCGCCTCTCTCAAAGCCCATGCTTCCGCGAACTTCAGAAGCCTGGCGCCTACTGTTGTTTGGAGGACTGAAGAGTCATTTTCTTTTCTTAAAAGGTCTAAAGGATGACCTCCCTCTCTTCTCAGGTCCTTTCTTTCTAGAGGAGGATCGCGAAGAAGGACCTCCTCGAAAGGGCGTTTGAGGAGTATTAGTTTCCTTCTTAACAGAGGGTACAGCAGTTCTAGTCTTTTTCGCTGATTGAACTAGAAGATCCTGGGTCGCCTTCTCAGTGAGTGAGTGAGAAATGTCTCTCACTAACTGAGAAGGAAACAGTTGGTTCGATAGAGGAGCGTATAAAAGAGAAGCCCTCTGAACTGGAGAGACAGCTTTTGTCACAAATGAGCTAAAAACTGCTCTCTTCTTGAGGATCCCTGCTCCAAAAAGGGAGGCCACTTCTCCAGAGCCGTCTTGGACAGCCTTGTCCATACAGGACAAAATGCTATGAAGCACTTCGGGGCTAAGGAAGTCCGGGTCCTGAGTCTTCTTGGCTAACGCCCCAAGAGACCAGTCCAGAAAGTTAAATACTTCCAGGATATGGAATAATCCCTTGAGGAGATGGTCCATTTCAAACATACCCCATGTGATTCTGGCTGTAGACAGGGCATGTCTCCTCGTCGAGTCCACAAGAGTCGAGAAATCTGCCTCTGCAGACGAAGGAAGAGCCAGTCCCATGGATTCCCCCGTCTCATACCAAATGCCCCTTCTTCTTGAAAGCTTAGAGGGAGGGCAGGCAAAGACAGTCTTACCTGCTTCCTCCTTAGAGCTGAACCAAGCCCCAATTGACTGGAGGGCTTTCTTCATGGATATGGTCGGACACATTTTCAGGAAGGAGGAGGATTTAGAAGTCTTTGTGCTAGTGAACAAAGAACGAGGAGAAGGAGGGGCAGCTGGACTGAGAGAGTCTCCAAACTCTTGCAGTAGCAAAGCAGCTAAGGTTTTGTAGTCCGAAAGCGCCGCACCCCTTGGGGATTCTTCATCGGAAATATCCTCCAGTTCTTGCCTCATCTTGATGGGGGAATTGCGATCAACAGAAGGCGAGCGCTCATTCTGAGAGGAGTTACCTGTTTTATCAGTCCTCTGTTCTCTTGGAGAAGAGCTTCTTCTAAGTAGCTCGGAGAGTCTGGAAGGTGTCTCATGTCCGCCCTGACAAAGGCGACGGCCGCCTGTGCGACATCTTGCGCCTTTGTCACGGTCATCGACACTTCCAGAAACTCATTTGCGTCTAGAAGAATGCTCTATCTCGGAAGGCAAAATGCCTGGAGCTTCGCGCCTGGCTGGCGCCTCGCGCCTGGAGGAAGGTTTGCGCCCGGAAGGAGACTCGCGCCTGACCAGGGACTCGCAGCTGGCTGGCGCCGAGCGGCTGGAGCGGCTCGCGCCTGGAGAGTGGTTGGCGCCTGGCAGAGGATTCTCGTTTCATTGGCGACATATGCCTGAAAGGAGGTTGGCGCTTGTCCGAAGACTCGTGCCGAGTTGGCGCCTCGCGCCTTGGTACGTCCAGGATCCGGGATCTCTTAATGGGAAGAGAGGAGTCCTTCCTACGAGGAGGATCCTTCTTGAGTACTCCCACCAAGGACGAGATTTGCTCCTGCATGTTAAAGAGAATTCTTGTCGTAGAATCTTCCCTCTCTTTGACAGAAGGAGGCTCGGGGGACGAATGGGATTCCCAGTCAAAAGTAGGCGAATGCAAGGCTCTCTTGGCTCTCTTCCTATCCATCGGTGAACCTTCTGGGAAGCGTTCGGGGCTTGAATCCAATGTGGGCGCTTTCCAACTCCTCTTTAGAGGACGAGATTGATCATCCAAACTCCAACCTCGCCTGTGCGATGAGGAATCGGAAGAAGAGAAGCACTCTCTCAGGATGCCTTTACAACGGCGATCCCTGGCAGTCTGTGACGAGACAGATCCTGCCAAAGGGACGCCTGACCGGTGGGGATCCTCCACAACCTCCGTAAGGCTTTCGACATTCCTTCTCCTCTGGGCTTGGGAGCTTGGAAGAGGTTAGGCCTGGGAGCGTTGCAGAGCCGATCAGACGCCCCCTCCACTGCACTGGGTACACTGATATCACTTTCCACTGCACTGTGCTTACCTTCAAGAGCTATCATTTTAAGCTCCATCCTTTTGAGGGCAGCTTTCAAATCTGCAATTTCCACAAAAGAATCTGCAGGATCTGTGAAGGGAGTAGGAGCTGATACCATGGGTGAGGATGCAACAATTACTTGTGGGATAGGTGTTAACTCGACACTAACTGGCTCGTTAGAGCGAGACCTACTCAAACTTCTAGAGGAAGCTTTCCTAGCCCTATCCTTTTCTAACTTCCTTAAGTAGGAAGTTAGTGTCTTCCATCCGTCCTCACTCAAATTCTCACATTCCTTACACGTATTAGTGAAAGAACATTCATACTCCCTACACCGCTTGCATACAGTGTGAGGATCTACCGAAGCCTTTGGTAGTCTCACATTACAACCTTCATTCACACATACTCTAATTACATAACTAGAGTCAGACATTCTTAGAAAAATCCAAAGCGAATCCAATAATCAGTCCACAAAAGCGTATGCCAAACCAACGATCCAATACGTCACCAAAAAAGAGAGTCCAGAAGATCAATGGCGATGAAAAACGAAAATCAAGTCAGGAGGAACCAACAACGATGTTGCCGGAACCGGCGACAGAGAAAATCTGATTAGAAAACGGGAATGGTTCCTAGTCCTGCCACCCAGCGGCAGGGCGGTAGATCACCTGACCTTACTGAAGCGTGTGCCGCGAAATTTGAATTTCTGTCGGGGACGACGGAGTCTAAAGCTAAGTATATATCTGACAGGGAAGTTGAATGTACAAAAACGCTAAACCGCTACTTCATTGCTGTTCGGTGAGAAGTCGGAGTTGTAATGAAAGCGGAGCGCTTTTCAATAATGAAAACAGTGATGTACTGCCTGAAGAACCGCTTCTCATGGGCTGAATCATCATCTTCCCAGGTTATCCAGGGAGGACATTTATATACTTGGAAGTAGAGCTGGCAGGGTGGGGAACAGGCGATGTCCTCCGTTATACATCTACAATTCGGGGTGAACAATGAACCGTAGCACACCCACAAATACGAGACATATTTAGAAGACAAACTCAGATGTCTGAAGAAATCATTCCGCATTATCGCAGCAGCAGGTGCGATGCTGCGGGAGACTAGACTACAGACTTCTGTTAAGATGATAGCGAGTCTATGAGATATCTCTGTCTGAAAATTCTCGCAATTTCCAAGGCGATGCAGTAGAAATGGTCATTCACGTATGCAAGAATTCCAGCCAACCAGACACCTAAGTCTGTGATTGCCGGGCAGAGACTCGGTTCGGTAATCAATCATTGTAGAGGAGAGAAACATAATACAACCGTGCTATCTCGGAGAGCCAGCTGGTACTGGGCTGCGGCAGGCAGCCCAATACACCGCTAGCTCTCGCTCCCAACTCCGTTCACCTTGAAGGGTGAGGGCCCCAGGTTAATTCCATTCCCAAGAAGGAATGCGTTCGGCTAGAATCATCGAGCGCAGAAAAATACGCTCGAGCATTTGCATTTAATCAAAACGGATTTCGGTGAATGCAAACGCTGAGGTGGTGTTGTTGTAACAATACCATAAGTATCTCAAAATCGAAACTGGTAACTCCTGGGAGGTTTGTAGGCAGTCCCTAGTTGCAGTTCAGTTAAGAAGATACTATTCGTCTCGGTCACAACCTGTAGAGTTAACTACGGTATGTGCCTACACCTCAGACAATTCAACTGATAACAGAATCATGTCGCGAGGGCAATATATGTGGTATATTTGCAGGTTCCTGTACATAGACCTCCATCCTAAATTCTCTTCCATTCGAGGAACAAGAATAAGGACCGGATGCCGACACCCTTCATTCTCTAATGAAGAGAGTGAAGGAGAAGTTTCCTCCGAATGAAGACTTCCATGGTGATAACAGGATACCGAAGACGATAGTTCAAGCCAAACTGGATGTTCCCACCCGTTCTTCTCTATCCCGGGATTGGTCGCCTACTGAGGCGACAGACCGTCAGGTCCATCCAGGCTGTGCCCTTCCCAAGATATTCTTCCTTCAGCAGCAGTGCTTTTCTCGAACGCTAGAAATTCTAGGAATTCGAGCATTGGCGTGATTCCCGATTATCGTAGTAACAATTATCTGGGATTCTCGTCTCGCCCACTCTGGACCGTGGTTTTGCCCAAGTGTTTGCAGATCATAGAAGACCAGAACACTCGGAGAGTGCTAGAAATTCCGAAGAACTCTAAGCACTCGGCGAAACCCCCACCGAATTCGTCAGACGATCATCGGGTGGTGGTCCTCCCAATTCCCGTAGAAATCGAGGATGGGGCAAGATCCTTCCTCAACAACGGGGACTTACGTCCGGTAGGACCAGAAGGTCCCCCCAGGAACGCAGTCCCCAACGTGGAATCCTACGGAGAACGCTCTACAGAATCCCTCCCCTTCCCTTCGTATCCATAGGGAGAGAGGGAATGGGGGAGGAATATTTGATACTCGCTCGCCTTCCAGTGGAACTAGGAGTCGGTGATGGCCGCTCAGAGTCTAGGAAAACGTTACCGTCAGGAGAAAACGTTTTCCCGAGGAGGGTTACAAACTCATACTGTAGGCTAAACATCTGCCGCCACCGTGACCGTCGTCTGGGTGGGCCTGAGCGAGCACCTGACAGGAGAGAGCCGATACCATCCTCCGATGGGTTCCAGTCCTCGTCGAGGTCGAAACCTCTCAAGAGGACCGAAGGGGGAGCCGATCCCGGTCTCTTGAGTGCGTGGTCCAGATGGACCATCACGTGAACGGCGGTGATGGTCCCTCCGAGAGTCTGGGAAGCGTCATTCGTCCTCGCCAGCCCCCAGCGATCTCCTCCAACCACTTGAGCAAGGATCTGTTGGTCCCAAGACCGAACAGGCTCATGACTGGGCCATAAGAAGTGCATTCCTCACAGTCACTCCTGTTCACCTCGTTCCTCCCAGTGTAGCCTGAGGAGGTTGAAGGGACAGGTGAGGGAGACCTGATGCTCCTACCCTGCCTACTAGCAGAACCAGTAGGCTGGGAGGACTGCAGGTGATCACCAACCCACGGTGGCGATCGAGCTGCAGGTCTGGACCAGCGGCTTCTTGTGGAGAAACGCTGGACCAAGGAACGGAGCGTCGGTCTCCTATGTCAGGGGAGCTGTTACGAGAGCTCGTCCCCTGCCTACCAGCAGAACCAGTAGGCTGGGAGGACTGTAGGCGATCATCAACCACGGTGATGATCGAGCTGCCGATCTGGACCAGCAGTCTTTCTGCGGAGAAACGCTGAACCAAGAACGGAGCGTCAGTCTCTTCAGGAGAGCTGCTGGCGATCGGGCTGCACTGGTTGAGCGGCTCTCCGGGGGAAAGCGGCGAGACCGAGAGCAGTGGCGACGGTCCCGAGCATCAGAAGAGCTGCTGCTGGTTCCCCTATCTGTCCGGTCCCGGTGGGAGCAGCGGTCAGGGGACCGGCAGTCCGCTGTCGCGGTGGGAGCGCAAGGAGCGCGCCCCTCGCGATTAATCCTGATCGCCTCGCTCTTCCCGGTGTAGCCCGAGGAAGTTGAAGGGATAGGAGAGGTAGGCCTGACACTCCCCCCCCCCCCACCGGCAGAACCGGCGTGCTGGGGGTGGGCTGCAGACGCTCGGCAACCTGCAGTGGCGATCGATCTGCAGGCTTGGTCGAGCGGCTCTCCCGGGGAGAGCGGCTGGACCGAGAACCGCGGCGACGGTCCCGAGTATCAGAAGAGCTGCTGCTGGTCCCCCTCTCTGCCCGGTCCCAGTGGGAGCGGCAGTCAGGGGGAGACCGGCAGAGTCCGCTCTCGCGGTGGGAGCGAGGCCTGTCCTCATGACACGCCACGTCGCTTGGACCAGCCTCGGCTGTTCCAGGCGACCGATGGGATCGCTTCCTTGCCTCAGCCCGCGGCTGGTCTGGGACCGTCACGTCAACCCTGGGTACCGGCGACTCGCCACAAAAGTGATCGCTGGCCTGGTGGGAGTCACCTGGGCGACTCCCACCAGTCTTCCGCTCCGTGCCTGGATCCTGGCGCCGAGCGAACTCGGTTGCCTGGGTCTTGGCTGCACGGTCACCCGCAGGTGACCGTACACTCGGTACCTCTCACGAACGAGAGGCCGAGACGGTACCTGGCGTTGAGGGGAACCTCTGGCACCAGGAGAGGAGGTACCGGTGTTAGCCGGTACCCCTCCGGTCCACGTCATCTTCTTCCTTGCGGCGGGAAGGAGAGATAAGGCCCCAATTCCGAAAGGAACGGAACAGGAGGACCAGCAGAAGCCCCAACTGTCCCACCGGAGTGGGACAGACCCTTAGAGGTCTCTGAGCAAGACTTCTTGGGGGGGAGGAGGCTACCTTCTTCTTCTTCGGCTGGGGGGCCTCAGAAGTCAAAGGGGAAGAGGCGGCAGAAGACGACGGCGACACCTTCCTCTTCTTCCTAGACTTCCTCTTCGCCAGTTCCTTGGGACAACCGACAGGTCCTCCATTCAGGACGGAGTTGGGGCAATTGCCGAAAAAACACGGCCCAAATGCACCTGTCCGGAGGGACCTGCAGGAGTAGCAGTGGAGAGAACGCTTCCACGAGGAGGCCTACGAACCCCTACCTGGCAGGTGAAGCGTCTGCCACTCCCAAGACTGGTCGGACCGTCGTCTGGGTGGGGCTGTCTCTGAAAGAAAAGGATTAATTAAAAGGGGGCTGGATGGCCCACCTCCACCGGCCTTTGCATGCACGGACCCGCGGGAACGTCACGTCAACCCTGGGCACCGGACGATCGCTGCGAGAGCGATCGCCGGTCTGGCGAGTCACCCGAGCGACTCCTACCATCTTCCGCTCCGTGCCTGGGTCCTGACACGGGGAGCAAACTCCGCAGTCTGGACCCTGGCTGCACAGTCACACGTAGGTGACCGTACACTCGGTAATGCTCGCAAGCAGGCGGCCGAGATGGTTCCCAGTCCGGAGGTGGAACCTTCGGAGCCGGGAAAGGAGAAACCAGCAGTGGCCGGTACCTCCATGGTCCCCGTCTGCTTCCTCCCCGAGGAAAGAGAGATGGGCCCCGTTCCCGAAAGAATGGGAGGACCAGCGGAAGACCCACCTGTCTCACCGGAGCGAGACAGACCCTTAGAAGTCCCGTGATGAGAATTCTTAGGGGGGGAGACCACCTTCTCTTACAGCAAAGCCTAAAAGATGAAGGGGGGGAGGCATGAAGATATGAAGATCTCAAAGAGGAGGATGACGACACTTGACAAGCTCTCTTCCTCTTCGGTTTCTCCTTCTGCCAGACTTCTACCATCAGGAATAGATAACTTCACAGGGCAGCGCGACAGCTTTGTCCAGTGACATAACTCCCAGGTAGTAGTGGTAATGAAAATGATTATCTGCAGGGGATCAGTACACACACTCGAGGATCGGTACGCAACATGCTACGAGTCATAGGTACAATTCCAAGGTTAGGATAACCAACACGAAGAGCATCCAACCAATACTGCTGAAAACACAATCACCACTAGTCTGTAAAATAAGGGAAAAAAAATGATTAAAGTAATGAGGATACTCCTCACACATCCAAGGGCGCCGCCCTCCGAAGTGAGAGGAGATCCCCAAAAACAACACCGCAGGCCCATCCTTCTACCTTCTTCCAATAGTAAGTGAAAGGAAGAAGAAGAGAAATTACCATAACAACAAAACACAGCAAACCTTTGAAGTTCCCTTGGTAATTCCCAAGCGTAAGCGTACTTTCCGGATGAATACATGTCCCATTGCAGGATCAAAATCACTTACGTTAAATACATGTCTCATCTTCATGATAAATACATATCTCATCCTCATGCAGGTCTGAGCCAGTGTTAAAGGGCGAAAGAATGTAAATAATATGTTAGCATACCTTAGCCGCTGACTCTTAACACAAGTAGAGGGGAGGTTACAAAGGCTATCACAAAAAGTGGGTTTGTATATTAAATGAAAAACCAAGGACAAACCTTTGTTTAGTATTAATATCAAACACGTATACGTATAACTATTTAAATACAAAAAATAAACCAAAAGGATCCCACCGGGAAAAAAGACCAACGACCAGTCAGCCGGAGCTCACAAACATACATCTTCATCGGAAGACGGCCGAAAGCAAAGTGGAGTGTTTACATCCAGCCAGGCTAGCCTGCCCCACGGTAGTTACTGCCTAACCACCTTGTTCAAGATTCAATGGCCGTAATTCCAGCTACGCCTAAAGTTAATTCTGTTAAAGGACAGAAGGTTTGTATTCGTATCAGAACAAAATTTGTTTTAATTTGAGACAAAGTCCAACTAAACACCACAATAGTAAATACAGGACGAACTACAGTATTAGCAATATGGGATAAAATTTTAATGCACAATTATAACCAGTTAAACATGGCACAAACACAATGTTATCTCGAGCAAAACAAATTAAAAATTTAACAAAGATTAAAGTTTTAAAAATATTTATTCTTAATTTTATTCTTCAAAACTTGAATTGAAATATTTTGCCCACTGCTACCAACTATAAAAAACTTATTGTGGGATCCGAACCACATTATATTGAGAAATGAATTTCTAATCAACAGAAATAATTCCTCTGATTCCACGTTGGCACAGTAAGGACTCAAATGCATGACTATCATGTTGGTAAGCGAGCACATAAACCACTTGTCCAACGAGGAACCACGAATCTGTCACTTTGTATAATATTTTAATGTGGTGCCACAAGGTGCAGATAATAGAGTTATGGCACCATAACATACCTAACAGAGGCCGAGAACAGAGCCCCCGCCAATAACTGGGGACTGCCAGTATACAGCATATGTACACTTCATTCAGAGGTCATATAAAAACACTGATTACTTTCTGGCAAAGACAACCTTCCTCTGGGGTTAGGTTGAGCTGATGAAAAAATGACAAATTTGTAACTAATTTGTATTTTTCATAACTAACAAACCTGAGGTCTTAACATTAGGATTTACTAGCGCCAAGCTGGAAACCGGTAGAATTTAAAATCAAACTTCTGCGATCCAGGGACTATTGGCATCTACCAGGTCACGGGGCATGTATTACCCAGAATGCCCTTGATGTCCTGTGACCTACCAGTTATACTTCTAACCCAGTTTAGACTACTGCAGGGGTGGTTCGAGGTGGGCCTTTAACTGTTAAGACCTCAGGTTTGTTAGTTATGAAAAATACAAATTAGTTACAAATTTGTTATTTGTTCATATACGAAACAAACCTTTGGTCTTAACATTAGGATAGACTTACTTATTGGAGGGAGGTAAGTCGCTATAACTGACTGGGAGTCTGCCACCTAAATCCATTTTTGATTATTATGAGTATTCCAAGATAATGGACTATGAACCCTTGAACCAAAGATATAAGAAAATCTATTGGTTTCCCTCACTGGGAGCTGGTACCATGCCATGGTTTATAAACTACGTATGTGAAAATAGAGGCCCTTCCATTCTCCTAAACCACTCTTGTCCCTTGTATCTGGATCTACCATCACCCCTCCCTTCCTTACTACCGAGAGGGTTGTGTTGCTACTGAAAAGTATACTATACTCTAAAATATCTTTACAGTATGGCTGACCGCCTCACCTGCATCTAGTCCGTTCCAGCTTATGATGGCACTCTCCTTCATACTGCCCGTAGGTAAAGGAGTAGAAAAAAAGTATTAAAGAAAAAAGACCAGTCATCCCATTCATTCTACTTTCATACCTTCATCTTAAACTAGACACAAACTGACCCACCAGGGGTACTGGATGAGCTATACCACTTGCTGGGCCCCCACCAACGGACCCAACAAAAAGGTATCCAAGGATCTATGGGCAACGTCTTTTAAATAAAATGAAGTGAAAGTGGTTTGGCGTTTCCGAACACCAGCTTTCAGAATTCTCTCCACAGACATATTCTTCTTGAAAGCTAAAGAAACACTCAAGCCTCTGATGTCATGAGCCCTAGCCCTCTCCTGGCTATCTGACCTCGTGTCTTCTGTCACGTAGGCATTCCTGATCGTTTCTCTTAGCCAAAACAATATTGTATTCCTGGACACTTCCTTTTTGTTCCTTCCTGTACTTAGGAACAACCTCCTGCACCCAGGATTGAGGTGCCTTGTCCTTCTTAACCCTTAAACGCCGAAGCGGTATTTTAAAAATCGTCTCCCGTATGCCGGCGGCGTTCGCGAGTGAGCACCAAAGCGGAAAATGTTTTTTCAAAAAATCACAGCAAGCTTAATTTTCAAGATTAAGAGTTCATTTTTGGCTCCTTTTTTTGTCATTGCCTGAAGTTTAGTATGCAACCATCAGAAATTAAAAAATATCATTGGGATATATGACAGCGCAAACATTTTTTTTATATATAATTGTATACAAATCGCGCTGTGAGCAAAACGATTAAAGCTAACGAGTTAATATTTATTCATTGTATGGTACAATAAATTGCGATCATTTTGGTATAAAACACACTGTAAAACGATCAAGGCAATACAGACAAAATATTAGCACAAAATGATACATGAATTCGTAATTCGCAGACGTAAAAAAAAGCGGTTTTCAAAAATTCACCATAAATCGAAATATTGTGCTAGAGACTTTCCGTTTGTTGCAAAATGAAGGTAATTGATTGAATATTATTAGAATGTAAGTGTTGTAGCTTACAATTGCAGTTTACGACCATTTCGGTTGAGTTAAAGTTGACCGAAGGACGAATTTTTTTTATTTATCGTTATTTATACTAAAAAATATTTCAAAACTGATAAAAGCTATAACCATAGGTTGTTTTTTGTTGAATTCTACATGAAATTGCGCACATTTTCATATATAAAACTTTATGTAACGGCTAATTTAAAATGGTGCAAACATTACGATAATCAGACAAAAAAATTTCTGATTTTTTTCGGAAGAGCTGCCGCGCGGACATAAGGAAAAAGTTTATTTCATAAATTCACCATAAATCGAAATATTGTTGCTAAAGACTTCCAATTTATTGCAAAATAAAGGTAAATGATTGAATATTACTAGAATGTAATAGTTTTAGCTTACAATTGCGTTTTTTTACCACTTCGGTCGAGTCAAAGTTGACCGAAGGTTGAAATTTTGGCACATCGTTATTTATATGAAAATATTTCAAAACTGATAAAAGCTACAACCATAGGTTGTTTTTCATTGTATTCTACATGAAATTGCACACATTTTCATATATAAAACTTTATGTAATAGCTAATTTAAAATGGTGCAAACATTACGACAATCGGACAAAAAAATTTCTGATTTTTTTCCGAAGAGTTACCGCGCGGACGTAAGGAAAATGTTTTTTTTTCATAAATTCACCATAAATCGAAATATTGTGCTAAAGACTTCCAATTTGTTGCAAAACAAAGGTAAATGATTGAATATTACTAGAATGTAAGAGTTTTAGCTTACAATTCTGTTTTTCTACCATTTCGGTCGAGTCAAAGTTGAACAAAGGTTGATATTTTGGCACTTATCGTTATTTATATGAAAATATTTCAAAACTGAAAAAAGCTACAACCATGGGTTGTTTTTGGTTGTATTCTACATGATATTGCGCACATTTCCACATATAAAACTTTATGTAACGGCTAATTTAAAATAATGCAAACATTACGACAATCAGACAAAAGAAAATTTATTTTTTCGGAAGAGTTACCGCGCGGACGTAAGGAAAAAGTTTATTTCATAAATTCACCATAAATCGTAATATTGTGCCAAAGACTTCCAATTTGTTGCAAAATGAAGGTAAATGATTGAATATTACTAGAATATAAGAGTTTTAGCTTACAATTGCATTTTTCTACCATTTCGGTAGAGTCAAAGATGACCGAAGGTTGAAATTTTGGCACGTTATTTATATAAAAATATTTCAAAACTGATAAAAGCTACAACCATGAGTTGTTTTTAGATGTATTCTACATGAAATTGCGCACATTTTCATATAGCGGCTAATATAAAATGGTGCAAAAATTATGTCAAAGTGACGAAATAATTTCAGAGATGTGTCGCTGATGTTTTTTAGCGCGAGAAGAGAGAAATTCGCGCTTGCGCACCTGGGTAACGATTGAAACAAAACAATGCCTTGATCCGTGAACTCCCAGCATCCCCCAAGGTGCGTGATTCAAAAGTTTTTGCCTAGTAGGCCTATAACTATTTTTCCGTGAATTTTAAAAAAATCGTTTTCGTCAACGTACCATATGTCCAATCAGCACCAGCATCTCATCTCATTATCTATGAAATCTGCCAGAGAAGGTATGGAAAAGGAGTCAAATCTACCATCCACTATTGTAAGGGTTTTGAGTTTTGGCCACGAATTCTGGAACAAACTGGAATACCATTGACTTCCAACCTCTCGAGTGCTTCACGACATATAACAGGCCATGTAGTTCCCCCACCCTTTTGGTTGAGGCTAGGGCCAATAAGAAGACTGTTTTCAGGGTCAGGCTCCTATCTGTGGACTGCCTTAGTGGTTCGTAGGGGGGTTTTGTCAGACTACTCAGTACCATGGTCAAATCCCAATCTGGGGCTTTTAGTTCTTTTGGCGAACATGACTGCTCAAAGCTCTTCATCAACATGGCCAAATCCCATGAAGATGAAATGTCCACACCTTTCATGCATAAGACCGAGGCTAGAGCAGCCCTGTACCCCTTCACCGCAAATACAGACATATGCCTTTCTGTCCTGAGATATATCAGAAAGTCTGCTAATTGCTGAATAGTGGCACCAAGTGGAGACAAGTTCCCTCTTCGACACCAATCACAGTATGCTGACCATTTTCCTTGGTATACCGCTGCTGATGACTTTCTGATATTACCTGCCATCTGCGCTGCTGCTTTCTGCGAAAACCCTCTCGCTCGGAGGAGATACTTGACAGTCTCCACCCATGAAGTGATAGGGACTTATCCGACCGGTGGTACCTCTTCACGTGCGGCTGACATAGTAGGTTGTTCCATGGGGGTAACTCTCTCGGCACATCTATTAGGAGTTCCAAGAGGTCCGGAAACCATTCTGCCTTTGGCCATAAAGGAGCTACCAGAGTCATTCTGAGGTTCTGAGACCGCATTACCCTGTTCAGAACCTGACGGATTAGACAAAATGGAGGAAATGCGTAAACATCCAGATTGTCCCACAGTTGTTGAAGCTCATCTTCCGCTACTGCCTCTATGTCTGGGACTACCGAACAATACACTTCCAACTTTTTGTTGTACCTGGTTGCAAATAGGTCTATGATCGGCCTTTCCCACAACATGAGCATTCTGTCCACTCCCTGTTGGTGCAAGGACCACTCCATACCCAGGATCTCATCCCTTCAGCTCAACTTGTCGGCCACTATGTTTCTTTTCCCCGGAATATATCTGGCTCTGATGTCTACTAGGTTCTCTACAGCCCACAGATGAAGTTGAACTGTCATCACATGTAACTGTCGAGACACTAGCCCTCCTTGTTTGTTTATGTAAGCTACTACTGTGGTGTTATCTGACATCAATACCACTGACTGTCCCTTCACCCTCTCCCTAAACTCCTGTAGTGCTAGAAACGCTGCCTTTAACTCCAGCACATTTATATGGAGTTCTCTGTCCTCGTCACTCCATTTCGCTGAAACCATCAGCTCCTCCATATGGGCTCCCCAACCTTCTAGTGACGCATCTGAGAACAGCAAGAGATCCGGGAGGGTTGCTGAAGGGGAACACCCACTGTCAGATTGTTGTCCTTCACCCACCACAGCAAGTCTTTCCTCACTTCTGACGACAAGGGAATCTGCTCGTATGGGTGATCTACTACTGGTGACCAAAACTCCTTCATCCTCCATTGTAGAGATCGAAGGTGTAGCCTCCCTTGTGGTACTAGTTTCTCCAAGGAAGTTAGAACTCCCAGTACTACCTGCCACTGTTTTGCTGGCTGTGTTTGTTTTTCCAGAAAGGCATTCACCACTTGTTTGCATTTCTCTATTCTCTGGTCTGTCAGGAATACTTTGGCTTTTATTGTCTATAACCATTCCCAGATACACCAGCCGCTGACTTGGATCCAACTGTGACTTCTCCTGATTTATCACAATGCCTAAGCTGTGACAAAACTGTAGAAGTGTTGCCCTGTCCTTGAGTAGTTTCTCTCTGGACTTTGCTATCACCAGCCAATCGTCCAGATATCTTATTAGCCTGATCCCCTGAGCATGCGCCCATGTCGACACGAGAGTGAACACTCTTGTAAAAACTTGAGGAGACGTTGTCAATCCGAAGCACAGAACTTTGAACTCGAAAACTTTCTCTGCAAGATTGAAGCGGAGAAATTTCCTTGAAGACTTATGGACTGGTATCTGAAAGTATGCATCCTTCAAGTCGATTGTCAGCATAAAGTCCTTGATCCTGACTGCTTGTAGAACCGTCTTTGGAGTTTCCATTTTGAATCTGGTTTTTCTTATCAACAGATTCAATGTTGACAGGTCTATTACTGTCTTCCACTCCCCGTTGGGTTTGGGGACAAGGAAAATCCTGCTGTAAAACCCCTTCAACGGAACGGATACTTGTTCCACAGCCCCTTTTTCCATCATCTTCTTCACTTCCTCTTGCAGAATAAAAGCCTTTTGAGGTTCTTGAGCATAAGAGGTGAGGTAATGGCTGTTCCGTCAGGGGTGGGGATACTTCGAACGGAATCAAATACCCGACCCTGAGAACATCCAGCACCCACTGCTCTGCTCCCAGTTCCTGCCACACCTTCCAGTGATTCGCCAGGCAACCCCCCACTGGTGTGGCTGAGTGATGAGATGCGCCCATCCTATCGCCTTGAGCCTCTCCCTCTTCCCCTAATCCCCCTTCCTTTATTATTTCTATTGTGAAAGGGCCGATGAGCTCATTTCTTTGGGGAAGAGGATCTTGTTGCTCTATTAGGAATGTTATTCCTTACTGGCTTCTTTCGAGGTATTTGCTGCTGCCTTACCTCCATAGGGTTATTTTGACTGTTAGATGTTTTTCTAACTGCCTGCTGTACCAATCTATCATTAGTGTCCTTCCTTCTATCTATAGCCTCTTCTAGTATGGCTTCTGGCAACAGCAATTGCAACTCTAAGATATTCCCATTCCTCATTGCTAGCAAGGAATCCAATCAACAGAGCGGCTTAGCCTAGCCAAGCTGCATCTCTCCTCATTAATAGGATATTTGCCCAAACATTGGCACTCAAATTTGTCAAGTAAGCAATTGCTTTGGCACCTGATTGTAGTAATCTAATGAACATTGATTCATCCACTACTTTTCCCATCATTTCTGAGGATGCAATCTTTGCCACTGCTGTTGACCAAAGATCCAACCAAGAAGCAGTCTGAAAGACAGAAGAAGCTGTTGCTTCTAACGTAGCAGCCTCTTGGCATTCCATTTTTATTTGCTCTAAGGTTAATCCAGGTCTTAACCTTACCACATTTGGGTTAATTTGTCTAGATAGCAAAGGAACCGTCAATGTCGTATAATATTTCCTATGTTTCATCATCGGAGGAGGGATAAACTTAAACGATCTATTTGATCTTAAAGAATTATCCCTTCCCGCAATCCGTGCGTTTACATGCTGTAAAACTGACTCCGCATGACTTGAACAAGGCAATTCATACAACACCTTGGTATCCCTTTTCAACCCAAACACCAAGCCAATCCCAGGAGGAAGCATGCTGGCAGGCGTTTCCGTTCTCCCCGAAAGGTTATTGAATTGATGAATCAAATCAATCACCTCCGCAACGAAGCCAGAAACTCTTGGTTTTCTCCTTCCTCTTGTTCTAGCGTGCTGTGCTCAGGCACTGGAGATGCTATCTCACTCCTATCCCCTGACAAACGGCCAGATACTTCGTGGCCGTTTGCCGCTACGGCCGCGGTCCCTTTGATCTCGGCTGACCGCCGTCACGACGGCTGGATCCCGAACAGTCAGCAGGAGAACGAGACCGCCTCACTCCTCTGCTTGTGGATCGAGAGCCAGAATCTCGCCTATACCTCTAAGATGAAGGCTCTCTCGAAACCGAGTTCACTTCTTCTCCATGACGATTGATATCGTCTCCAACGACCATTGGAGAATTCAGCCTTGATCCTTCATCTAGGCGGACAACTCCCTCCACCAACGTATCAGACACGGTTGCCAACTCACTATTCTTCATTCTTTTAATAGGAGCCTTTTCATCTTTTCTCCGTATTTTAAACGGTCTTACAGGCAAAACCGGTATCTGTGCTCTATCCTTTGCTGCACTTTTTGGCCCCAACGCCGATTTCGCCAACGAAATTGTAGTCTTCCTTAGACTCTTTGTCGTCTTTACTGGCAACTCCGCATCGGCCGCCAGCCCAGCGACCGTCGGCTCACTCGCTTGTTTGGACTCTTGTAAACGGCTTCATCTGCTAGCTTTGAGCTTATCAGCCACTGACTTCTTGCCTTTCTTGCTGACTGGGATGTGACAGTCCTGGCCTGAAGATGAAGAAGAATTCACTCTTCTCCTCTTGGCCAGAGGATCAGTCACAAAATCCCATATCCTCCAACGCTTGACTGGTACATGTCGTGACGTCATTGAACTTAGCGATGACGCCGAGCTAGAGGAAGAAGACAAAAAAGAAGACGAATCACGCCTTTTCTTTTTGTCTTTCTTATTAATTTTCTTCTCTAGAACTTGTAATCTCTTCATTACAGTGTGTACTACCGAGTCGGAAAGCGTATTTGGGTCCGGAGGCAGCAAAGCAGACTGAGAAGCAGTAGGCTGTGACGTCGTCGCGTCCACCATGTCGGTGTGTGACATTGGTTGTGACGTCACCAATCTCGTAGGGAGAGACTATGAGGCTGCTGCTGGCATCCCTGCGTTCGTAGCAAAACTACCTGCCACGTTCTGCATCGCCATCAATATTGAAGTTGTTGGCGTAGCCACAGCATTATTTCCCATAAATGACAATCCAGGGGGATGAGGAATATTCAGCGCTGCTGGACTCTGCTGGAATCGGGACGCCATATAATGCGACAGCAAACCTTCCAAGGTTGGTACGCCTGGTAGGCCTAGCACCGCCCATGTATCTTCTAAGTACTATTACAGAAAAGAATAGAATGGAATTTAGAATTTAGGCCAAAGGCCAAGCAATGAGATCTCTGAGGTCATTCAGTGCTGAAAGGGAAATTGAGAGTACAAAGGTTGGAAAGGCGTAGAAGAAGGAAAACCTCACAGTTGCACTATGAAACAATTGTTAGGCGAGGGTGGATAGCAAGATGGAAACAAGGGAATATGAATGTAGGTACGTATAGTATTATAATAGGAATGAAAGAGGCTGTAGCTAGGGGCAACCTTGTTTTTTTCCTTTCATGTGCTAATTTGTGCCATAGAAGTTGAACTCTGTGCTTCATCCATGAAATTATATAAAATAGCTCATTACAGAGTAGTAATGCATATGATTCAACCAAGATATCTTACAGAAATATATGTAGTAACCAAAAGGTAGCCTATATACAAATGGTTTTCTAATTTAGCATTCATCTTATACTACAGATATGAGATAAAATACATGATTTTTTACCTCATCTTATCTAAAGGTCGTCTTATAGTACACGGCAATATGCAGTAAGTCCATCCTCTTACAGGTACATATTTGAGTTCCGTAGACTAAATGTGAGTTCTTCTTTGTCTTAGATGAGATTCATCCAGTGCCTCTAAAAAGGAGGTCCCTTGAGGTTGCTTAAACTTTCTATGGGGACCTTCATCTAGTCTTTGAGTCTCCAGGCTTCTATATCAACCACTTTGA
>NC_087202.1:73274107-73318544 GCF_015104395.2 Macrobrachium nipponense | reverse complement strand
AATATTCTTCACAGCCCTTTTTCGGATGAGTCACGATCCCTCACTCATTTTGAAAGGCCCAGAAGTCTGACTTGATCACGCAGCTCCTATACTCCGATCAAGTTGTCAGAGGCAGCAGGGCACTCCTCCTTGCCCTTACGACCAGGAGGAGTAGCCTAGGTGCGCAGAACTCCAGTCAGTTCTAGAGGCTCACTCAGATTCCTCCCACCAATCAGTGAGTCTTCCTATTGTTAAAGGATCGAAGGTTTGTACTATTACGTATCGGAACAAATAATTTGTCGAAAATTGTATTTTTCCTAACTATACAAACCTGAGGTCTTTTAATAAATATGCCACCTCATGCCACCCCTCAATCTGAACCTGGGCCAAAAAGCAAATTGGAGTGTTCACATCCGGGCAGGCTAGCCTGCCCCACGGTAGTTACTGCCTAACCACCTTGTTCAAGATTCAACGGCCGTAATTCCAGCTATGCCGAAAGTATATTCCTATTGTTAAAGGACCTCAGTTTTGTATAGTTAGGAAAAATACAATTTTTTGACAAATTGTTATTTTAATTTTAAGTTTTTTGTAAAGTTAAGTGTTTAGTTTTTTGCCATTTAATGTGTTTCTGTTTAAAGTTTGTGTTTTTTCATTTTTTGTTTTGGTGTTTGCATGTTTTCTGCCATTTGTTAATGTCGTAGTGGTGTTAAGTTTTCTGCCAGTTTCGCCCATTTTTATGTTTGAAAGTTGAGTGTTCATGATTTTCTGCCATTTGTCCTCCATCTGTCGGCACTTCGGAGATTGCATCACTTGAAAGGTAAGGTTCCACATTTTACTACATATGTACGTACAGTATTTCTTGTACCATGTACACTAATACACTTTATTTACAGGTACATATAGTAGTATATGTAGTTTATGTTAGGTATTGAATGGTCCAAATTGTTGTTTTGTTCATGAAACTTACCTGTCAGATATTATATAGCTGTATTCTCCGACGTCCGACAGAATTTCAAAACTCCCGGCACACGCAGTGGGCGGGCCAGGTGGTTAGTACCCATTCCCGCCGCTGGGAGGCGGATCTCAGGAATCATTCCCATTTTCTATTCAGATTTTTCTCGTCGCGGTAGTGAAAACACCTGTTTCCACTACCTCCGCCTAGGATTTTGAAACTTCATTAGCCGCTTAAGTATCCTACTTATTTTTTTGAATGATTGACTTGGATTTGTGGCTAGGCATACGCTATCATAAATTAATTAAATTTTTTCATTGCATATGATGTCTGAATCTAGTTAGCCTAGTTTCAGATTTTGTTGTCTGCAACGGGTAAGGGGAGGCTACCGAAACCTTCGGTAGACACTCGTTTAGTATACTGTTTTCTTTGTTGAGAGATCAATGTAATTAGTGTAATGTTGACTGATTCCGAAAGAGACGTATGAATTCGTATGTACGCAAATTAGAGCGTGATAGAATCAGGAGGTCTTCCTCCACAGTACCAGTAGACTTTATTTTGCCTAACCCTGTGGTATGGCTTACGGGCCTAGAGGAAGTTCTGTGAGAAGTAATGCCCTTTCTATTATTGTGGATTACATCAAGTAAGCTTGAAAAAGTGCTCGCTCTCCAATCAGTGTTGTGAGTGTAGTGATGTTGATTTTGCCCCTAGTGTTGTGGATGGGGGCGTCAGATCGGTCCTATAACGCCTCTAGGTCTAAACCTCTGTCGGACTCCCAGGACCAGGGAGGGGGCAAGTTGAAAACCGAAGGAGGGTTACGGGAACCCCCCCACCGATCTGGCGTCCCTTCGGCAGGATAAGGCTGCCAAAGATCGTGCACGTGCACGAATCATGAAAGATTGCTTCTCGTCCTCCGAGGCGTCCTCCCGCAAGGTTGGAGCTCTCGGAAGGACTCGCGCCCTCTAAGAAGCTTTAGAGAAGAGGACGCTTCACGTCCTCTCTCTCGTCAGGAGGGAACGTCAGATCCGCCCCATAACGCCTCTAGGCCTGGACCTCTGTCGGACTCCCAGGATAGGGAGAGGGCATGTCGAAAGCCGAAGGAGGGTTACGGGGGAACCCACATCGATCTGGCGTCCCTTCGGCTTGACTTAATATCGATAAGCGTGACAAAGACGCAAAATGTCGCACAGGCGGCTGTCGTCTTGGTCAAGAGATTAAAAATGTCCTTAAGGCAGGACCCTCACAAGGACGCCTTTCGAGACATTCAACGCTCTATCGAGAGGAAGACTTCGTTTGCACTTCCTCCATCTAGACTGAAAGGGAGAGCTGGGATCTGGTACGAAACAGGAGAAGAAGCAGGATTGAAAAGCACCGTCTTCTTCTCAAGGAGATTCGCCAATTTGGTGGACGCTCCAAGGAGGCGTCTTATTTGTCATCGGCTAAGGTTTCCTCCTCCCCTCATGGCGTTATGTATACGTTATGTGACGTTCGCTTTACTACGAAACGGGATATTGTTCAAGCTCATAAGATTGACGTCCGGCAAAGCTGATTTGCATAGTCAAATAGCTCGCCAAGACGCATCTTACTCGTCCCTAAGGGACGCTCTGTCAGCGGACAGAGATGACACTGGACAGACTATCCTAGTTTCGACAGGAGAAGGGCAAGAATTCCTCATACCCAAAGAACACACAGGCGTCCTTTAAATGCCCTTCTGCAGTGGTCGATGACCGTGACAAAGACGCAAGATGTTCGCACAGCCGGCCGTCGTTTTGTCAAGAGTGGGAAGCGACGTCCTGAAGACTCGTCCTAGATGACGATCACCCGTACTTATGCTTAGGACGCTTCCGCGTTTCATGAGCGGCTCTCCTCGCCAGGAAGCCTCTCAAGTTATCGTGTTGACGCACGTCATTCACTATGACGCTTCCCATTGATGTTCGTCACTCTTCTATTCCGGACGCTCTTCAAGAACTCAAAGAATGCAATCAGGACGTTCGGCAAGCACCTCGCGACGATGCCTTTTCGGAACGCTCGGGCGTTCCTTTTTGAGCGCGTGTTGGATATGTTCATTTGCATTACTAAGACGCAAAATGTTGCACAGGCGGCCACCGTCTTTTGTTAGAAGGTAACGAAAGTCTTTAAGGCCGTCTTGGAGACGATAGCCTTACGTCTTCCTATAGTGCTCTCACACTTCAGGAGCAGTGTGCGGCTCTCCAGGACGCTTTTCGGGTGGCCTTTCAGAAGACGCTCGACGTCATAAACATTGATAAGCTTTTTGGAAGACGCTCGATGTCTTACACATCTGGACGCTCGCCAGGACGCTAGCGAGGACGCTCGCCAGGACGCTAGCGAGGAACGCTTTTGAAGACGCTCGGCATCCTACACGTCATGACGCTCGGTAGAGCACTTGCCAGGACGTTCTTCAGAACGATAGGCGTCCTACGCATCAAGACGTTCGGCAGGATTCCTGCAAGAACGCTCTTCAAGAGGGCGTCGTCGAAGTAGAGGAAGGAGTTTGGTCTCGTCAAGATGTCTACTTCTCTTTCTACGAAGGGAGCGTTCAAAGAGAATCCATCACTTGATGAATTCCAGGAAAACTGTAAGCAGATTTCGGTGTCATAAAACGCCTCGTCTGCTTTCGGGATTGCGCTGGCCGAAGGGGAACATTAAGTCCTTCCTGTCGTAAAAGCCCAGTCTCTAATCAGGAATCCTACCCCTTCCTCGATTTCTGCGGGAATCGGGAAGGCTATATGCTCGAATTCCTGGATTACTTTCCGTCATGCAATTGGGTTGTTAGTTCTCATTGACAAAGTTCTTAATAAACATTTTATCGCATAAGCGGATAAGTAACAAAATTCGAAAGAGCTCTCATTCATTAGTCAGAGGCTCATCCAGGAAAAAAGACTTATAGACTACGTCCATGAAGTCTTATGTCAAATATCATAAGAAGCTTGAACTTTCCTTTTCGATCTTCGGTTCTCACTTGAGGATTTCCATTTGAATAATATTATTCCTTTTCTTGGCAAAGAGAATGAAGACAGTCGATTTCCATTCTCTCTCTCTTCCTCGTCGAGGAAAGAATGTAGTAGAGAATTATATGTTCAAGTGACTGCAATACTTAGGTATTTTTAACTTCGCGTCATATTACTAATGTAAAGTTCAAGTCATATACGCATATCGTGGTTACCTCTACAGATGGCAACCGAAAGGACTGTTATTTTAAGTGTATTTAATCGGTACTTCCTGCAAACTTCCAGGAGTTTCCGGTGTAAGGACAATGCTTGAAGGTATTGTTACAACAACACCAACTCAGCTTCTGCATGTAGCGAATTATGTTTCGCTTAAATATGCCTGCTTGAGAATTTCTTATGATCGATAATAGTAACGAACCTATTCCTTCGTAGAAGAGATAGCTGGTAACTCAGGCAGAAATAGTGCGAAACGAGAGGTTGCTGTCATTGTGGATGACGCAGTATATTTAATCGGTACTCCTCCCGGCAACTTTCCAGGAGTTTCCGATTTAACATTTGGTTAATTAAGCGTAATGTTACGACAACACAAAATCAGCTTCTGTATTAGCGAATTCTGTTTCGCTTAGATATGCCAACTTGAGAGTTTCTGTTCAAATAATGGAAAATCTATTCCTTAGATGAATAGAATAGCTGGCAACTCGGCATAAGACTGCGAGAAGGTGAACATAAGCTGCTGCCTGTAACTGTCACAGTGTCTCACACTGTCACCAACTCAGTGTTAGGTAGCTCGTTGTACTGCTCAGTCGGTTACGTCTCTCTCTCCCGCGGGATTGATTTACGAACCGTATCTCTGCCCTACAATCATGACTTTCGCCTCGGGTTGAGGGGATTTCTGGTAATCATGAATAAACGACTTCCTTTTGCTAAGAAATTTTCAACAGAGATATCTCTTAGACATGTTCGGCGCTGCTTACCGCACTGTAACAGAATTCTGTACGAGTCTACCGCAGCATAGCACTATAATAATGCTCTCCCTGCTTATGCCAAGCGCAGCCTTATTAGGGAAGGAAGCATGCTTAGTGAGGGAATGGATGAGTCTGCTGGGGACCATTTCCTCGCTGGAGAAGCTTGTTTCCTGAATAGACTGCAATTCAGACCTCTACAGTTTTCCTACAGGAGAACTGAAATAACATCAAAGATCTAGAGATAATTCTAAACGTCTCTCAATGGGTTAAGGATCACCTCAGGTGATAATGAGAGGGAGCCAGGCATCCGGACAGAGGTCCTGGCACATAATCTAAAAGAATTGGAAGCAATTTGGTTGGCTCTCCAGTCCTCGAAGAGTGAGTTTTGGTCGAGTGGTCCAAATCATCTCAGATAATTCCGCAGCTCTCTCATATCCCAAGAAAAGAGAGATGGTTATCGGCATAGGCACGGAACGTAACGATCCTTTAAGAGGTTCGTTACACGATTGCACGTCCGTGCGGATCTTCTCGATCGACGGCAGCAACTACTGACGTTTGACTTTTGAGTAATCCTCGCTTAGAAGTATGTCGAGAGTTGTGAGACTTTGGGGACGTCCTTTCGTAGATTTTGCAATATTGAAGACGAAGAAGCTTCCTCTACGTTGCGCCCTTATTCTCGATCCGAGAGCGGAGCAATAGACGCCATCCTATAGTATGGAATGGGGATAGTTGGTTAGCCCTTTTCCCCTATTCAAAAGCTTAGGAAATGTAATAAGATAATCGCTGGCGTCAGAGGGAGTGAGAAAGACGCTGATCGCCCCATGTTGGCCTTCGAGAGGCTGGATTCACAGAGGTCACGTCCTTCGAGAGCACTTTCCAAGGACCCTTCCCACCGAGAGAATCGGTCTACTCTAACAGCCTCACTTCGAGAGGTACCTAAAATCTCTCCGATCTGAGTCTGAATGCGTTCAGACTGTCAAGAAGCGAGAGGTCTTCAAGATTAATTGCAAGTCTCATTGCCAAAGCAAAGCAGTGCTGCATATTTTGCAGTGTACCAATCGGAGTGGGGCCGTTTCTGGACATAGGGCAGGAAGAATGACTGTTCCTCTACCTCTGACCTCTGTGAATGACTTTACCGCCTTCCCATTCCGTCTGAAGTATGGGATAAGCTAACAGTCCCAACGATTGTAGAATACGGAAATATGTTGTTGACGGCCTCTAGGCTCAGAGATTCGGATCTGTCAAACAACAAAGCCCTTCACGATCTTTGAGGTCTGCGGAAATCTTGATGGAACTTAGACGTAGTCTGAAGTTCTTGATGTCAAAGCATTTCGAACCTCTTCCTTTCTGTAAACTTAATACACGTGACCAGAAAGGCTAATTTTCTAACCACTCTAGCTACGGCAATGAGGGTTAGTGAGGTTTTAGCCATCATCAGAGGTTTTGGCTTTAGAGGACATAATTCGGTGTCCTCTAAGCCTTCCGTTCTTGCTAAGAACGAAAACCCGTCTAACCCTTGGCCCAGAGGCCTGGAGATCAAGGGGATGGCACAAATTATGGGCAAGAGCCACAGAGAGTCCTGTGCCCTGTCGGGGCTCTCAAGTTTTATCTTGATAAAACTAAAGAAAGTCAAGGTCATTCGGACAATCTCGGTGTTCCGTAAAAAGGACCAGACTTGCCCATGTCGAAGAACGCCCTGGCGTTATTTTAAGGAGTCTTTCTAAGAGGCTCATTCGTCATGTTTGAACAAAGATTTGAAACCTTTTAATAAGTAAGTGCTCACGAGGTGAGGGCGCGGCCTCGGAAGCTTTTCAACAGAGCATGACACTCAGTAATATCCTGAGTGCCACGTTTGAGCGAAGCAACTCTGTGTTCGCTTCACACTCCCGACGGGCATGTGAAGACGACATATGAGATCTGCGAGTCGCTAGGACCATACATATCCGTAGAAATATTATTGGAGGCAGGAAGCAGCACGAATCCTATCCTATAGAAAAAGGGATAGGTGTGCTTTTAACTTTGAAGGCGGGTTGGTCGCTTGAGGCGCGTTTTTCCCTTTCGTTAGCTAGAAGTTATGGGACTAACTTCGATAAGGTTAGGTCAGGTGGTGGTTTTTAGCTTCGTTGCCCTCACAGTATGGTCAATATGGTCTAGTCACATTGTGGTCACGCCCCCGTTGACAGATCATCTAGAGCGCACCAACTACACAGGTCACTACCTTGTTGGCAACTCTAGTAAAGCAAAAGCAGACTTCGGTGACAGTAATCAAGAAGTCAGCTATGCTAACAGGCTAAGGGAATCAAGATGTCAATCATCTGACTTGAGGTGTTTCCTAAATCCTTCTATTCTGTCCCTTCCCACCTCCAATGGTGGGATTCAGCTATATATATATCTGACAGGTAAGTTTCATGAACAAAATGTTATTGTTATGATACAATAAAGTTTGTTCATACTTACCTGGCAGATATATATAAGTTACCCACCCACCTCCCCTCAGGGGACAGTGGTATGAAAAAATCTGAATAGAAAATGGGAATGATTCCTGATATCCGCCTCCCAGCGGCGGGAATGGGTACTAACCACCTGGCCGCCCACTGCGTGTGCCGGGAGTTTTGAAATTCGTCGGACGTCGGAGAAATAGCTATATATATATCTGCCAGGTAAGTATGAACAAAACTTTATTGTATCATAACAATAACGTATTTCATTGTTATTGGTCAATTTAGCTTTATTATAAAATTTACTGTGGTGTTGTTGTAGGGCTTGGAACTAATTAGGCAATTTACATGTAAAATGTGGTTCAAGATACAAAAAAATCAGGTGACGAAGGCCGCTTCGGAACGGATCAATTTCATATCCTGAGGCACTACTGTATACCTGCAATTACAACTAGAACCCACTCTCCTCCCCTCACATGGACATTTTAGCAAAAACAAATTGAAGCTCTTTTCATGAGTTGCTCCTCTCCTTCCCAGAAAGTGGGCATGCCTGGTCGCCTTACCAGACAGAAGAAAAAGATTATTACCATGAATTTCAAAAATTCATGCTGCCTTCGAGTAGAAACTAGTTACTACAGTGATGTTAATTACTGGAGAAGTATAAATAAAATTAGTATTTTATTATAAAAATGTCATTTTTTAATACTACTATGTACTTAACCAGTAATTACCATATGCGTAATCGGAGCCTGCACTCCTCCCCTCACATGGACACAAGGGCATAAACAAATTGAGCTCTTTGCCTAGTTGTTCCTCTCTTTCCCCTGAAAGGGGCCAGGGTCTTAGGCACCCATCCCGAAAGAAACTAGCACGACCCACGAATTTAAAATTTTAGCTGTTAAATGAGTGAAACTCTTTGCCATGTAATTACTGGGTAAGTATATATGAAGTCTTACTTTTATATAAAAATTTAAATTTTACTCATAAATCATTAGATTTATACTCTCTTGAACCTATAGTGTGTGAGCCAAGTTGTACTGAAACCTTAATGGCAGGGAAGGGGAGTAGGGTGGGCAGACTGATCATCATTCTCATGCTAAGCCCCCCTCTGACCCTTAGGGATAAATATGAGGTAGGCTCTTCTTACACTTTACTTTTATGGGAAGTGTCATGTTCCTCTGTTTTAGATGTTTTTACACAAAGAAGGTACAGTATAACCCATGACCTTACTAAAAAAAGACCTTGTCTAGGTCATTACTCCTTGTTATTCTCAAGACTATAGGATAAATTTTCCTTAAAGTAGCAGTTACTGGTTCTGTGACCCTCTTACATTTCCAAGAAATTTTTTAAGCCCCAAATATTGGGTTTGTTTTTAAACAAATGTAAGTTTTTAAAAATACATAAGTTTCTTTTACATAAAGACCCATCACTTTACAAAACATTGGCCACCTCCCTATCCACTCTGATTGCAGCTGGTTCAGACTACTCAGATAATGACCAGTTCTACCAACAGGGGCACTGGGTACTTGGTCATACAAGTCGAAAGCAGGACCGTGTTCTTCCGAGACATGTCTGGAGATTGCTGCTAGTACAGATCAGGATATTGTAAAGTGATTAGTTTGTATGTGAAAAATTGTTTTTTAACCCTGTATGTTGTACAATGATCATTTGAGGTGCTATAAAAGAAATGGGATAGAGTTTGGCAATCCCCATATGAGAATTATTTTGCACCATGATATTTGAATGAATTTTCCTGGAAACCATTCAGATTTCTTTATTGGGTCATAAATAACAATATGCAACTCTTCAGATCCCAGTTCAATGTGGGGTTGGGGGTGGGGATGGTACAGCATGAAAGAATTGCAAGCCATTAGTAGTACATAACATATTAGGTTTCAAATTATATTTGTTATGAATTAGTTTAATATGGATATTGTGTTTTATTTTTTAGTCTGAGTTTTAATATTTTCATTTATTACATGTACTTTTTCCTCAGGGTGTATCTACAGCAAGGTTTAAATAATACCTTTGGGCGTGGAATTGTTTTAGATTTTCTGCAGTTCAATTGGCAGTGGTTAAATGTTCAACAGAAAAAGCACAACTGGGGCCCATTAACTTCTAACCTTTTGCTAGTGGGAATGGAAAGTAAGTGGTTTTATTTGCATTTAGAGCAAGGCTTTTGTATTAACTTATCTTTGTTGTCTAGAAAGAACTTTAGAGAAAGGTAAGGCTTCAAGGGTTTGTATTTTCCCTGAAAGAAATTATATGATACAATTTCCTATAATAGTAAGGTGCATATTTAAATTTGTGAAGAGAAGCATTGTGTGTTATTTACGAATAAGGTAAGTCAGTTTTCATATATCATTGGTTTTCAATCACTGATTTATCATTTATTAACTTATAGGTTGGAAGGTACAGATTTATCATTGACTAACATATAGGTTGGAAGGAAATACTCCTTAAATTCGTATTTGATTTTGATTACTAGATTCTATAGATTTTTATGTCAACGTAGTGTCGTGGATGAGCGTAAGCTTAGTAATACAGTGCCTGTTCCAAAGAGTGACATATCTGCAGATTGCAGTAACTACAGGCCAATCTGTATTCTCCCTGTGCTCTCCAAAGTTGCTGAAAAACTTATTTTTAAGCCGCTATAGTGTAAGTATTTTGAATCTAAAGGATTGTTAGCTAATAGTCAATATGCATACAGGAAGCAGTTAAGTACCTGTGATGCTCTTTTAGACTTATCAAACCATTTGCAATGGAACCTTGATAAGAGTTTTGAGTGCAGAGTAATTTAAATAGATTTTAGTGCTGCTTTTGATTTAGTAAATCACAAGGCACTTAATTATAAACATCAGAATCTTGGGATGGATTGATATGTTTTAGGATTATTTCAAGATTTCCTTGCAGGTAGGTAGCATTGAGTTGCTGTGGATGGGATCTTTAGTGAACCTACACCTATTGTGTATGGAGTTCCAAAGGGCAGCTTTTTCTTAGGTCCACTGTTAACTTTAGTGTACCATACAAGTGATGTGGGTTTGGCTTGGAAAACAAGATTGTTAGTGTAGTAAAGTCTGGCTCATGATGTAAGGACCCTTAGCCTCAATCAGGACATAGACTGGATCAGGGAAGGATGAAGTCGGTGGGGTATGAGGCTGAACTCCAGTAAAACAAAAATACTATTGATTAGCAGATATTGTACAGTTTTCTGTCCCATCCTCCCCTTCAGGTGGATGGATCTTTGCTCAATGAGTCTGAAGCTTTAACTATTCTAGGTGTAACTTGTGACTCGCATCTAACTTTTGAGAAGCTCGTAATGAAAGGTTCAGCAAATGTCGCATGAAAGTTAGGTATTGTTTGTAAGGCTTCATTTATTTATAACAGTTATAAAATCAGTGCAACCTGTTTAAGGTCATTTGTACTTCTTTTACTTGAATACTCTTCTCTGGTGTGGATGTCTGTTTGTGCCAGAGATTTATCTCCTTTAGATAGAGTGGTTCGTTGTGGTCGGTTTCTGTTTCCTAATAGTAGCAGTTATGACTTGGACCATTGATAGATGGTCTTTTGTTTGTAAGTTTTCCATAAGTTGTATTTCAACAGAGATTTTTCACATTTACAATTGGTCATTGATTCCCTTTATCCCTTTATTCCTCACACCATTGGACTGTGGAACAGCCCCCCAGAGGATGTCTAGCAATTGGAACTTCATCATTACTACCTTACTACAGTATAGTAAGATTTACTGGTAAACCCTTTAGCAATATGTACTGCAATTTTCATGTTTCCGTGAAGTCGGGGTTCTTTGAGGAGAGGGAAAATGCCAGTAATTATTTATAGATCAGCAACCAACTCAGTGAGCATCTCAGATCCTTAGTGATCTTGTAACCAACCTTTTCTACTAGCCCTCTTACGCCGATTGGACGTATTAAACGTCGAGTCAAAATGTCTCCCGTATGGCCGATTGGACGTACCATACGTCGACTCAAAAAAGTTTTTTTTAAAATTCGCGGAAAAATACTTATAGGCCTACCAGCCGAAAACTTTTGAATCACGCGCCTTGGGGGATGCTGGGAGATCCACGGATCAAGGCCTTGTTTTGTTTTTGAAGCGTGACCCAAGTGCGCATGCGCGGAATCCTTCCTTCTCGCTCCAGCCAGCATCATCGTAGCATCATCCGTCAGCGATCTTTTGCCGCAATCGTGTTTGACTGAGCTTGTGCGAGACTTTGAACATTTGTGTTGGTACAGAACGTTCATAGAGATGTCTGACCGTCGTATGACACGCGAAAGGCGCGTTTTACCCGTCGGAAGGGATCGTGTTAGAAGAGTTTTGGACTTGGATGCTGGCGAAGGACCCAGCACCCAACCTGACCTCGCTCCTCAACGCCGTTCTGTGCGACCACCGTGTCGATGAAAGTGCTTCGAATGTGTCTCATTTGCCGTTAGTAACCCCAAGGAAACATCGTGCCATCCTTAGGGGCATTCGTAGGAATTTGGGAGGGCTCAAACCAAGAGACATTTGAGATCTATTTATCGGAGCTCGATCGAGAGCATTTGGCAAGTCCTCATTTTGATGGCGGTTGGTCATCCGGTCATCCAGTGACGAGGACATTACTCCCGATCATAGTGATGACGAGGATTATTTGCCCCCAATGTCCGTTTGAGGGTCACATCCCGAAAGTGAACTAGAATTTAGTAGTTATAGTGCTTATGAGGGGGAATCTGAGGAGGGGGGGGAGGACGATGATTTAGGATCAAGTTTTGTTGGCGATGATGATGGGTATACAGAAAGCGAAGGCTTGAGTGAGGGAGATGGGCCAGTGAGGGGGGTTCGTGTGGGAAATCGTGCCCTGCTTTGCTCGTGCCCGCGCGCCGCGCGCGGCGCAGGGGTGGGCACGTAGAAGGTCGGATAAGTCGTGCTAGCCTAGGGTCGTCCGAGAGCGACGATGGGTGGACAGAGGACCCCACACCACCTACCATGCATCCATTTACGGCAAATCCTGGGCTCACCGTACCTGTTCCCCTGACTGCTCTGGGTTTTGTTCAGCTTTTCCTTACGCGGGAATTGCTGGAGTACCTGGTAGCAGAGACGGTGGACTACGCCAGGTATTGCCGTGATGAACTATGCACGACATTATCTTATCACTGGCGAGGCTGCGACCTCCCTGACATGGCGCATTTTTTGGGGCTCCACGTTTTTTTTTGGCAGGATGTATTGGAGGCGTAATTTTCTTTTATGTACGCCCTATGTGCCCGGCATTATGCACCCCGTGATACTTTCCTGGCGTTGGACAGGATATTTCAACGCCTTCAACCGAAGGGCCATACCCCGGAATAACTCTGATCGCCTCATTTTAGTGCGCCCAGTGTTGGAATATTATTCGTGAACGCTGTAAAACTCTCGTGATTCCTGGAAAGAACCTTTCTTTAGATGAGGGACGATGCCTTACAAAGGACGTCTAAGCATCAAAGTGTATAACCCCAAGAAGCCGAAGAAATATGGCGTGAAATTTTTTTTTATTACCGAGGCCAACACTGGCTACGTCGTGGACTTTTCGGTGTATTCCGGGGTCTTCTCCACGATGCGTGAAACTGTTTTCGGGCTTGTGGATCGTTTCCGTAACCAGGGATACCACCTGTTTATGGATAATTATTATAACTCGGTATCCCTGGCCCAGGAACTGTATGATGCAGGTGTTCACGTCAGTGGTACCCTTCGGTTGGTGCGTGGGGCCCGAATTCCCTCAAGAGGTACGCTAGCCATCAGCAACATCTGGCAAGAGGAAGAGAACACAGTGGCGGCGGAAGGGAGCTGTCTTCGTCATCTGTTGGAAGGGGGGTGTCCGACTCGTCCCCATGATTACGACGAGCCATGAACCTGTCCAAGAGGAGATCGTGCAGCGGAAGAAGACGCGTCGACAGGGCCGAGTTGTGTATGAGCAGTTTCGTGTAGAGCGCCCTACCGTCATTGGGCACTACAATAGGCACATGGGAGGAGTTGATCTCTTTGATCAACTCATCCAATATTATCCCTTCGCCAGGAGAACCAGGAGATGGACCCAAAAGCTCCTGAAATACATTCTGCAGTTGGCCCTCCAAAATGCCTACGTACTCTACTGTGGTACTACGGTCCCGATCTACGGAGGATGAGCCACTTACAGTTCCTCGAGGCAGCCGGGGAAGCCCTCATCAACTTTTGATCCCAATGAGTGGCCTTCCATGTCTGCCCCCCTGCCCCGAGCTGTAGATCTACCCATAGAGGAAAGGGCAGACCTTCGGGGTGCCAACTTCGGTCACCTTCTGCCGCCGCCCCTGCTTGCCGACGCCCCTGCTGCTGACGCCCCTGCTGCCGCCGCCCCTGCTGCCGACGCCCCTGCTGCCGACGCCCCTGCTGCCGCCGCCCCTGCTGCTGATGCCCCTGCTGCCGCCGCCCCTGCTGACCCCCCCACCCGCGCCCCTTCTCGTCGGGTAGTGGACCCTCCGTGTCGGCTGATGCCAGGGATCACACACTGGATCTCCTAGAAGGGCGCAGGCAGAAACGGTGCCGGGTGTGCCATATGAATGGCAGAAGGAGAGACACCCGTTTCTTCTGTCGCACCTGCAAGATAGCTCTATGCAGGTTCGGGGAGTGTGACCGCCAATACCACAGTGCGGTCTTCTATTGGAGTGCGACTCAGCGGCGGTCAAGGGAGGGCGCACGGAACCGCGCCCTATCCCAGCGGCCGTAAGGGCGCGCGTCTCCCTCCTCCACCTGTACCTCGTCATGTCGAGAGGAAAAAAATGCAAGACTCTTCAATGGAGGAGGGAGAGAAAACAAGAATAGAACGAAGAGTCAGGATTAGGAGTGAGTATTCTGCATTTGTTTTATATTTATTTTTTTATTTATTTATTTTCAAGTTTTTATATCTCAGTATCTATGCATGAATACGATATTTCATTGTATGCAAAAAGAAAAGTGTCACCTGCATTCCTTTTATTTATGTATTCGTACCAGAATCGGAAAATGTAATAAATAAAGAAACACATACATACATATTAGATATATATATATATAATATATAATATATATATATATATATATATATATATATATATATATATATATATATATATCTATATATATATATATATATATATATATATAATATTCTATATAATTTAATTAATATATACAGTAAGTCCTCGGGTTACGCTGTCTCGATTACGATGTTTCGTGGTTACGAACGCGCCCCCATATATAAAAAATAATATTTTGCGTCGTTCCGTCTTACGCGGTTTAGCGTCGTAAGCAACGTGGTAAACCGAAACGCGAAAAACTAGTTCCAGGCGCACGGCGGAAGAATACGCTTTGTGGGGGAGAGGACGGCGTCGCTTCGCTACGCTCATTCCTCGCCCATACGCCATTTTGGTTGTTTACACTGCCTCTCTCTCCCTCGTGTTGTATCGTTTTTGTAACTTTTTGCTCTTTGTTATGGCTCCCAAGCGCAAGGCGGACTCTTCTGATGGTAGTGCATCGAAGAAAAGAAAGGCCATCACCATGGAAATTAAAGTGGACATTATAAAGCGATCTGAGAAGGGAGAAACGCCAACAAACATTGGCCGCTCGCTTGGCCTTAGCCGTTCGACCGTTGCTACCATTATCAAAGATAAAGAGCGCATCGTTGAACATGTGAAAGGATCTGCTCCTATGAAAGCGACAGTGATAACTAAGCAGCGTAGTGGTCTAATAATTGAAATGGAAAGGTTATTGGTGCCTCACCTCAAGAATCATCTGCCTCAGCATCTCCAGCAACTTCTGGAGGTTCTTTTTCTCTTCACTAACCTCCCCCAGTCTCTCCAGCACCGCAGCTTCCTCTCCAGTGTGCAAGCCAATCAAACTAATAAAGGTAAGGAATTGTTCTCTCGTTGTTATTTGATAGGTATTACATTAAATCATGTGGTATTTTTCAATGTTCCGACTTACGCTTGAAAATCGTGTTACGATGCATCGTAAGAACTGGATCAACGTCGTAACTCGAGGACCCCCTGTATATATATATATATATATATATATATATATATATATATATATATATATATATATATATATATAATATATATATATATATAGTATATATATATATATATATATATATATATATATATATATATATATATACATATATATATATATATATATATACTATATATATATATATATATATATTTTATCTTTATGTTGGTATTTTTGGGTAAGCAAAATACATAACAGTCTAGTAATCTTCATTTATTTATCTTCATTTTGAAAACAAATTTTGAAGTCTCTAGAACAATATTTGTGATTTATGGTGATTTTTGAAAATAAATATCTTTCTTCCTCCGCGGCGCCGCTTCGCGGCCGAAAATCTCCGAAAGGCGTAGATCGCATTATCCTAATATTTGCTCCTTTTCATATTAGCCGTTTTTATACAGTTTCATATATCAAAATGTGCGTAAATTCATGAGAATACAACAAAAAATAATTAAAGGTTGTAGCTTTTTTCTCATTTCTGAAATACCTGCATATAAGTTACGATAATTGGAAAAAAAACTACGTACGGTCAACTTTGATGCAATGGAAATGGTCGAAAAACGTAATTGTAAGCTAAATCTCTTACGACCTAGTAATATTCATTTATTTATCTTCATTTTGAAACAAATTTGAAGTCTCTAGAACAATATTGTGATTTTATGGTGAATTTCTGAAAAAAATATCTTTCTTCCCTTCCGCGCGCCGTTTCGCGGCCGAAAATCTCCGAAATGCGTAAATCGCAGTATCCTAATATTTGCTCCTTTTCATATTAGCGTTTTTATACAGTTTCATATCTCAAAATGTGCGCAAATTCATGGCAAATACAACAAAAAATAATTAAAGGTTGTAGCTTTTCATCATCGAAATATCTGCATATAAATTACGATAATTGGAAAAAAAACTACGTACGGTCAAATGTGACGCAATCGAAATGGTCGAAAAACGTAATTGTAAGCTAAATCTCTTACGGTCTAGTAATATTCATTTATTTATCTTCATTTTGAAACAAATTTGAAGCTCTAGAACAATATTGTGTTTATGGTGAATTTCTGAAAAAAAAAAATATCTTTCTTCCCTCCGCGCGCCGCTTCGCGGCCGAAAATCTCCGAAATGCGTAGATCGCAATTATCCTAATATTTTCTCCTTTTCATATTAGCCGTTTTATAGAGTTTCATATATCAAAATGTGTGCAAATTCATGGCAAATACAACAAAAAATAATTAAAGGTTGTAGCTTTTCTCATTTCTGAAATATCTGCATATAAATTACGATAATTGGAAAAAAAACTATGTACGGTCAAATTTGACGCAATTGAAATGGTCGAAAAACGTAATTGTAAGCTAAATCTCTTATGACCTAGTAATATTCATTTATTTATCTTCATTTTGAAACAAATTTGAAGTCTTTAGAACAATATTGTGATTTATGGTGAATTTCTGAAAAAAATATCTTTCTTCCCTCCGCGCGCCGTTTCGTGGCCGAAAATCTCCGAAAGGCGTAGATCGCATTATCCTAATATTTGCTCCTTTTCATATTAGCCGTTTTATACAGTTTCATATATCAAAATGTGTAAATAAATCATGAAGAATACAACAAAAAATAATTAAAGGTTGTAGCTTTTCTCATTTCTGAAATATCTGCATATAAATTACGATAATTGGAAGAAAAACTATGTACGGTCAAATTTGACGCAATTGAAATGGTCGAAAAACGTAATTGTAAGCTAAATCTTTACGACCTAGTAAATATTCATTATTTATCTTATTTTGAAACAAATTTGAAGTCTTTAGAACAATATTGTGTGTTTATGGTGAATTTCTGAAAAAAATATCTTTCTTCCCTCCGCGCGCCGTTTCGCGGCCGAAAATCTCCGAAAGGCGTAGATCGCATTATCCTAATATTTGCTCCTTTTCATATTAGCCGTTTTATACAGTTTCATATATCAAAATGTGCGTAAATTCATGAAGAATACAACAAAAAATAATTAAAGGTTGTAGCTTTTCTCATTTCTGAAATATCTGCATATAAATTACGATAATTGGAAAAAATACTACGTACGGTCAACTTTGACGCAATTGAAATGGTCAAATAACGTAATTGTAAGCTAAATCTCTTACGGCGTAGTAATATTCATTTATTTATCTTCATTTTGAAACAAATTTGAAGTCTCTAGAACAATATTGTGATTTATGGTGAATTTCTGAAAAAAATATCTTTCTTCCCTCCGCGCGCCGCTTCGCGGCCGAAAATCTCCGAAATGCGTAAATCGCATTATCCTAATATTTGCTCCTTTTCATATTAGCCGTTTTTTTATACCAGTTTCATATATCAAAATGTGCGCAAATTCATGAAGAATACAACAAAAAATAATTAAAGGTTGTAGCTGTTTCCATTTCCGAAATATGTGCATATAAAAAAAAATATATATAAAAATTTCGAGATTCGGTCAACTTTAACTCGTCCGAAATGGTCAAATCTGCAATTTTAATCTAAAACTCTTGCAGTATCATAATATTCAATCATTTGTCTTAATTTTGAAACAAATTGGAAGTCTCTAGAACAATATTGTGATTTACGGTGAATTTTTGAAAAAAATATTTTTTTGCGTCCGCGCGTTACGAATTCGTACATCATTTTTGTGTGATAATATTTTTCCGGTGTTGCTTTTTAGTTGTTTTACAAATGTATTATATATCAAAATGATCGCAATTTAGTGTACAATACAACGCAAAAAAAAGTAACTGGTTAGCTTTGACCGTTTTCTGCACAGCGTGATTTGAATACAATTGTGTATGAATTTTTTTTTTTCGCTACCATATATCGCATCATTTACATATGATAATGATATTATTTTTCATTCATTTCTGATGGTTGCATTCTAAACTTCAGGCAATGACAAAAAAAGGAGCCAAAAATGAACTCTTAATCTTCAAAAGTACGCGCGCTGTAATTTTTTGAAAAAATTATTTTTTTTCCACTTCCGCGCTCACTCCAAACCGGGCCCGGCATACGGGAGACGTTTTTGATTTTTAGGGCTCCGGCGTAAGAGGGCTAGAAGGGGGCTCCAAGGATAGAAAGGAACACACTGCTAACAGGACTGACTAAGTTCCAAACTCTCTTCACAGTACCAACGAGCATACCAGAATTAGTGAAGTGGCAACTCTGTCAGAGGGAAGCAAAGCAGAGAGGCTCTCAAGGTCTGAGCAGAACGCTGCTGCCGCCCAAATTCAAGGTGAGAAGCAGGGCTGACAACTGTAAAACCTGAAAAGAAACAAATAATATGACTTCCTCCTCAGTGAAAGAATATATCTTCTATCCTGAGAAAGGAAAAAGAATCATATTTATCTGTAAGGATAAAGGGGAGGGAGTTAGCTATACGACGAGACAGCAAATCATGACTGGTCTTGTGCAAGGAGACGGGACCAACGCAATCCTCCATCATTAAAATTTGTGTTGGGAATAGGAGGAATACGCCTATCCTAGAAAGCCAATATCCCCCTGAGAGAGACAGACCAGCATTATACATAAAACAGCCGATGATGATGCAGAGGAATGGGCATGAAGCACATCTGCAATCTGCATCTGACCCAGAGGAACATGAGCACGAGTCCTGGAAGGCCATATAAATACGGTAACGCTCACAGGATTTCTGTACTGTTAATATGAAACAAAACATGGGCTTAGGTAAAAAAATCCAACTTGGGGGAGCAAAGTGGAGGTTCACTCTCCAAGGTGGTTGAGGAAAGACTGATCCGTCACTGGATTCAAGTGCACTCTTTCAACTTGCTTCCACCTCATCTACACATTGGATGCCATATGCCACAGATTCCATGTATTTCTACACTTTGACTAGCTATGAAAAATACAATAATAGTAAAAAGTACTTAATGATTATTCTGAAGAACATCATGTAATAGGACATATACTATTGGAGGTGTAGATTACAGTGATGGTTCCAAATGTAATATTTTCCAGTAAGAAAACTCAGTTTTGTTACCTAATATTTCATCAGATCTTTGGAGCAGAACTGTTTGTGATCATTTTAAGTTTTGTTGTGAAATCACTGCAATCCAGTCTGGTGAATAAGAGACTGTAGAAAAATAACCTAATGATAACAAATTGAAGTAGGTTAAACCTGGAGCATAGTTATAACTTTCATTACTATGGAAAGGAGAATAATTTTAAGTTTTTAATCTCATCAGCAAACCACTCCTTATCAGTTTCTTGTGCTCATACAGTATGAAGTAGATGCAGCACAGATATAATGTGCTGGTCTTTGGGGACAAATTCTTAAAAGAAATCTTTGGATTTATTTGTTTTTCCACAGCTTCACCACTCACATATGCCAAAATGACCATCACTGCAAGCCCAGATACTTATCAGTCACCTGCCACATTTTTCATGTTTCTGTAGTGCTGATAACAACTGATGAATAACCCATACTTTCTTTCCCTTCTAGCTCACCTTTATTCATTGTTATTCCTAACTCATAATTCATTTGTTCCTATAATTTTTATCCCTTTTGTATATGAAAGAAATATAATGTTTACTTCTTAGCACATGGTTTTGCTTTGTAAGCATTTCTTGGATTGCTGGCTTTGCAGTTAGCAGTTGCTAATAGTGAGTACTGTATGTGATGGCTTATGAGACCCCAGAGCTTACAAGAAATCCACCCATTTCCAAATGGAATATTAAGAAGAAAAAATTTGTATTTACATGTGAAGCTTTCAATGTTATTGAAATATATAGCAAATTGAGTCCTCACATTTGCAAATTACAAACTATAAACAATATTGTAGGTTAAGTGTAGAAAATTATTAAAAAATGTGTGTACTGTATTAGAATAATACAAGGTACATTTATACATCTTGCCCCTTAGGGGTATTGCCATCAGTTGCATGCAGTGCGCTCACATGGTGCACTGTAGGCATTACTTAAGGTTGTTTACAGCGTCCCTTTGGCCCCAGCTGCAACCTCTTTCATTCCTTTTACTGTACCCCCAATCATATGCTGTCTCTTCCATCTTGCTGTCCACCCTCTCTGAGCAGTTGATTCATAGTGCAACTGTGAGGTTTTCCCTCCCGTTAAACCTTTCAGACCTTCCTACTCTCAGTTTCCCCTTCAACACTGAATGACCTCATAGGTCCCAGTGCTTGACCTTTGTCCTAGATTACGTATATATTCCATTCCATTTATACATCTTGCTAAGTAAACTCTCTCTCTCTCTCTCTCTCTCTCTCTCTCTCTCTCTCTCTCTCTCTCTCTCTCTCTTCTCATATTGACATTTATCTAATGCACTACAATATTGTGACTACCTGCTCCAGTTGTTTAGTGTTAGCTTCATATCTTTTTCAGTCTGTGTATGTATTTGTGTATATGTACTGTACTTACTTGTATGCTCTTGTCAAGGTAAACTATGCACTTCCTGTTCATTACTTTGCCATTTGCTCTCTTGCTTTCCAGGAGAGAGAGAGAGAGAGAGAGAGAGAGAGAGAGAGAGAGAGAGAGAGAGAGAGAGAGAGAGAGAGAGAGAGTTTATCCTCATAAGCAGCATATGTGTTAACTATGTTGAGAGTATTTGTGCATGACGTTATGCTTCACACTTGTCATTTGTTTATGATGTTTGTTTATGTTTAGGTTGTGAGGGTTGGACCAGGGCGAAGCATAATGATGTAGGCACTTGGTAGGTTGGATCTCCTTAGACCTCCGAGGTAAATAAAGCAAATTTTTTTATGTCTGCATTTGATTTATGCTACCACACTGGTTTACACATTCAGCAAATGGTAGCATAGTGTGGTTGTGGCAGGAAGGAAGAGATTAATGAGTAGTTTAGAAGATAAGACGTCGTAAATATGAGTAGCGTCAGCAACTGTGGCGGGCGGCTGGTGTTACCAGTTTTCCATGTTGATAAAGGCTATGACGGCTGAAAATGAGCTGAAAGCATGGCAGCATGTCACAAGTATCAAGAAAAAGAAACAAGCTGCGGTTGTTGCCTTGTCGTTCCCAGAAGTAAGCGAGGTAAGAAGCAAGATTTTCAAGGAAGTGGAAATTAAGAAGTTGACAGTTGAAGATGGAATGAAAGTTTTGCTAAAACACTTGGGACAAGTGGTACAAGAAGGATGAAATGTCAGCAGTGTATGAAGCATGGACAATATTTTGGCAGCTACAAAACATTTTGGAATTTGTGAAGAGAAGTGCAGTTCTGAATAGATACAAACTAAGTTTGCAAAAAGTATTTTAGCATTTAAGCTACTAGACAATGCAGGGCAAGAGGTTAAAGATAAACAAATAGTGTTGACAGCAGTGTCCTTTAGTGAAACGGATAAAATGTTGGATTTCATGCAGCGAGCCCTTAGGAAATTTTTTGGTAGTCAAGAAGTGTTATCATTGGGTGCAGTGTCAAACAGGAGTGAGAGTGATACTCCTGCAGTGATGATAAAATCTGAACCAGTATTTAACACAGAGGAGGTAAATGTCATTACACATGGGAGAGGACAGGGAAGGTTTAGAGACAGAGGAAGAGGAAGCATGGCAAACAGAAGTGAAACAAATAGGCAGAGAAACTCAGTTGACATTTATATAAGGTTAGGAAATATTGTGTGGATCAGAGTACCAACTGTCTCCATTATGTCCAAAAGATGTGTAGGTAAGGAATGTAAAGGAGGAAGAGTTATATTCATTTATTAAAAACCCAAAATTGATGTTAGTGTTGAAGAGAGAATCTATTAATTGTGCTATCCTTGGCACAGCTTGTAGTTCTACACTGTGTGGTAGTGATTAGTAGTTAAAAGAATACACAGTCTTTGTCGGATGAGAAAAAAATGAGAATAGAAGAGAAAGTAAATGAAACAAAGTTTATGTTTGGTGATGGTAATGTGTACAAGTATATGATGAAGAAACAATTTCCAGTGAACATAGGTGACAGAGCAAGTGTGATAGCAGATGTGGTGAACTGCTATATCCCCCTTTTAATTCAGTAAAATACCAATGAGGAGAGGGCAAATGAAATTGGACTTAGAAAATGTTACTGCAGAAATTCATGAAAAAAAGTTGAAATTGAGGTGCACTTCCTCAGGACACTATTGCCTTCCAATAATGGATGAGAAAGAAGCCTGGAAGAAAGCAGAAGAAATAATGATGACCATGAGAGATAATGAAAAGGAAAATAAGATAGGAGAATTGCACCAACAATTCGGGAATCCCACGTAAAAAAAAAAACTGATTTGGTTGTTGAAGGATGCTGGTTGTTAAGGATGAAATGTGCTACATGTATGCTGGAGAAGTATCAAATACCTGTGAGATATGCATGAAATATAAAAACACCATCAAGGCCAATTGTTAGCTGAATATGGCAAAGGAGTTCGCTGAAGTAGTGGTATTAGAACCTAAAGGAGTACAAAAAAGGGGATATATATATTTTCTGCATATGGAGGATATGGCACCGAGGTTCTCAAAGTCTTATGTGACAAGAAGTAAAGAACCTAAGGAGATAATAAATAAAATTATGGAGACATGGTTGGGAACTGGTTTGTGACCCCCTGTGAAATTCTTGTGTGATAATGGTGCGGAGTTTGCCAACAATACGCTTCTAGAAATGTGTGAGAACATTGAACATTCAAGTGAACCATACAGTAGCATATTCTTGCTTCAATAATGGACTGTGTGAGCATAAACATGCAGTTATAGACAAAAAGGTGACAAAAATTATGGCAAAGCAACTGGAGCTGTCTTTAAAAGTGGCTTTGTCATGGGCAGTCAATGCTAAAAATTGTCTCAAAGTGGTAGGGGTTTTTAGCCGTTATCAACTCGTGTATGGGCGGAATCCTAACCTACCATATACCATGAATGATGAGTTTCCTGCACTGGAGGGTACAACATCTATTGAAATGGTTGCCAAACATCTCAATGCTTGCCACTCTGCAAGATAAGCCTTTATTGCTACTGAAGCTTCTGAGAAAATACGATGGCCACTCAAACACAAGTAAGGCCCTCTGGTAAAGTCCTTAAGATTGGAGATTAAATATATTTTAAGAGGGAATAGCAGAAGGAATGGAAAGGACCAGCAACAGTCATTGGTCAAAATGGCAAAAATAATTTTGAAATATGGTTCAAATACTATAAGAGTACATGAAACACATGTTCAGGAAGCACCATAGTTTTGATAGAAACATTGAAGAAGAAAGGAATACGTTGGTTGATATATTGATGCATAAAAATAAAAAGGATGAAATGGAAAATATATAGTTAGAAGAATGAGATAGAAGCAGTTGTAAATCCAGTGGAAAATAAAATGAAGATGAAGAACAAGAGAACCACACCAAAGTTGAGGTTCACTTCATCCAAGATAATTTAACAGTCAAAAGTATTCCAAAGGTTGGCCAGAGAGTAAGATTCCTGCTGGAAGGGTCTGATGAATGGCAGATAGGAACTGTTCACATGAAAATATGGTAGGTAGAGAAATATTTAATATATGTATTGGACATACATATAACAACCATTGACTGGAACAGAGATGTAGAAAAATGGGTTCCAGTTTCCGAAGATGAAGTGCAGGAACCCAGTGAAATTGTAATGACTTGTGAAAACACAGAAAGTCAGGAACTTGTAAAGGGGGTCGGCCAGAACCCCTATACGTATATGGGGGGTATAGGGCAAAAAATGCAGTCATGAAAAAATTCATGGAGCTTCGTATGGCAATGGGGAATACGTATACAAAATATTTCGTCAAAATTCCTCTTACTTTCGTAGTTACAGGGTAGTTAGTAAACGTAACTCAGTAAGCCAAAACATTGATCCATACTAGAAAATGCAATATCTCTTCTGTTATCATAAATTTTGATAATTATTGTCAATTTGTGAGCAATGGCATCTGTAGAGATTCCATGAGTTGCAGAAAGGAAGTCCACTACCAACCACCTTTCAGTGCAAGCATAAACCTCATGTAGTGTACATTGAGTTTCACCTCTGACATTCGCTTGCTTTTACGTATGTTTATCTTTGTTTTGGCAAGAATTTTGTCATGCCAATGAGGAAAAGACAAGCAAAACATCTCGCTAACATACAGACGAAGAAAATTCGCTTTAATACGAGTTAGTGAAGGAGAGAGAAAGAGACTTGTGTAGGAAGGACTGCCCCAGGCTATGTTATAGTATAAGCAAAGGGATCATCATTTATGATTAAATTATGATAAATAATATAGTTTTGGTTTATTAATACCCAAAAAAGAAATATACATACATAATAATCATTATTTATTAACATTGTCTTTATAAAAATACAAAGGAAAACTTTGAATGCCCATATCTCAAAACTATAGTTATTGACCTTCAAATTCTATCTTCTCACTTAGTTTTAAAGCTGTAGAATTGAAATTTGGTATATAACTTAGAAAGACATTATAGAACAATCAAATAGAGCCCTTTTTTCCAAAATTTGGTTTTGTCTTTTTTTATAGGGTTTACTTTTTTACCATATTGAAAAATTCATTTCTAGCAAAAAAATGACTTAGAAAAAAAAAACTTCATTTGATTGGAGGTCTACATCAGGTAGTATGGTAGTAATCCCAGGTCTTAATATTAAATATCAAGGGAAGAGATAGATTTTGAAAAATGGTTATTTTCGGGATAAATTGTCCTGGCGTCACAAAACCGAAGGTCAGAGGCGAAAATCATATGCGGTTTGGAGATGTCCCAAGTCACCTTATTAGGTGGTATTGATGTCAAAGTCCTGTCCTTAAAAAATGACATTAGCCGGCTGGCCTCCTTAAAGCAAAACAAGAACTAAAAACTTGGAAGAATTTTGGTGTTTATGAAGAAATTCCTAACTTGGGTCAAAAGGCATTATCAGTACGATGGGTGGTAAGTTAAGTATATCTTAGTTTTACCAGACCACTGAGCTGATTAACAGCTCTTCTAGGGCTGGCCCGAAGGATTAAATATTTTTTATGGATAGGAACCAATTGGTTACTTAGGAATGGGACCTACAGCTTATTGTGGGATCCTAACCACACCGAAAAATGAATTTTTATCACCAGAGATAAATTCCTCTAATTTTGCGTTGGCAGAGCAGGGAATCAAACACGGACCCTGAGATTGGTAGTCAAGCATGTAACCAACTCATCCAATGTTAACAGAAAAAGAAAACAGTGATAAAAAAAGAAATTATAATATGGCTAGTTGGCAGAGGTTTTGAGGAAATAGAAGAAATCCAGTCAGATTCTCCCACTATTAGTAAGGAAGTGTTGAGATCCTTTGTTGGTGTATTGTCTTCCAAAAGATGGGCAGTGAATTCAATTGATATTAAGATATGTAAACCATCAGTCCTTTGTATTAGGAATTACCTTCGGCGAAGCTGGAAAGCGGCCGCTAAACTTTTGAACTAGGTGGTTAAGCAGTAACTACTTTTCGGTAGGGGAGAATACCTGCCTGCCCAGATGTAAACATTTCCGTTTGCTTTCAGCCCTCATGATGCAGATGTGTTTTTGTGAGCTCTTTGCCTGACTGTTATTAAACTTGCTTTTCATGGTGGGAACATTTCTTTTTTTACTTTGTGTATATTAGCGTGCTTGATTTTTATTAATATACAAACCTATGATTTGTGGTAACCATGTGGTAGTTTGGGTATTTTTATACAGAAAGGGAAAAGAAGTTTACTTTGTCAGTAAGGGGGAGAAATGGGTTGTAATTAAAGGCAATGGGTTTGTGAGCTGGTTTGTATGAAAAAGTCTAATATTTCCTTATGTAAAAGTATTTATTTATTTATTTTTTTCAAGTTTCATTTTCTAAGTTTGCCTTTTTTTCTGTTATAGGAGTCTTGACTAGGTAGTCCACTGTGCTGTCTAATACCATCTTATTCCTGGTACTGAAAGAGTCCCTCCCCCTCCTATGGATGGTTCTGATTGTGATAAAGTTGTAATCATAACAGGAGCAACAAGTGTGATTGGATTCTATACTGCTTTGGACTTAGTATTGGGCATAGTTTTCCGTGTTGAAAATGATGATTATTGGTTGCAGGTCCACAATAAAGGGATTTTGATGAAGGAAAAATCTATTTCTGGGGGAAGACCTGTGTCGCCCAGTGAAAAGGATCCTGCTGCTCACTTTTCTAGTATAAATAGGTTCTAAATATACCAGAGAAAAAAGCTAGCATGGTATGCTGAGGTTACTACCCTCGCGCAAGCACCCTAAGGGCATCGGGTATAAAGTACAAGGCGAGTGGAAGCCACTATTCCTAGGTCTTTTGCCAATTAGAGGTTTCCTTTCCAAAATCCCTCTCATAGGGAGAGCCGTTTCAGCGGCTACTCCCTCCCCCTCGCTACTGCTACTACTACCCGACCCAAGCGCCATCTGCAATCCTGGATTTTAGACACCTGGCTTGGATTGGTGTAAGGGTGGGGAACTTAATTGGAAGGGCTGGGTTCACTGGGCGACACAGGTCTTCCCCCAGAAATAGATTTTTCCTTCGTCAAAATCCCTTTTCTGGGTTCAACCTGTGTTTGCCGGTGAAAAGTTACCAGAGAATGCCTATCCAAGCCTACTAGATGCTAAGTATTCTTATAAGGAAGGAGTTAATGAAACCTAAGGTTCATTTCAACTTAAATTATTCACTTAATATTTACACTAGGTCCATTTAAATTTAAACTTACTTACTTACTACTTACACTAAGACTTAAACTATGACCTAGAACTAGTAATAAAATTGACAGGATATTCTAGGCAATATCACATTCCCAGGATATGTACAGCGCGGTCCATAAAACAATCAGGGACCAAATATTCTATGTACAAGGTTTGGTGGCAGGATGGTGCCCAGGCCCTCCCAACCCAGAGGAGAGAGGTATGGTGGGGAGTATGAGCGAGGCAGGTAGGAAGGAGAGAGTATCAGGAAGGAGAAAGGGGTAGGAGAAGAATGATAGGATTCATTATTCGGGGGAGACTATGCTACCTGCAGCAATTGCTGGGAATTTAAGGGCTTCTAAATTCTTTTAAATATTGGCGCTTAAAAACTATACTGGGATATCCAACCCGTATATCTCTTCAGGTCCTCAAAATTCATATTTTGAAAATAATTAATAGAGGTAGCCACCGCCCAGATATCGTGGACATGTGGGACCGAATCCGGATTGGCTTGTTTAATAAAGTAGAGTATTTGTTGTCTAATACCTTTAAGAGAAATAGTGCCACCTTTTTCTCTAATGAAAATAGGACCTGACGATGTTGCGGAAGTTCTGGCTAAGAAGGATCTAAGGGTAGTGACAGGGCACAGTGATGTGTCCTGTGTCAAAGGGATGATTTTCCACGGAACCCATCTATTTTGTGGGTCCTCATTCTTAGCCAGGAAGCTTCGGTCTGGGGATAGTAGTACTTCCCCTAACGGGAGGAATTCTATGTGGTCTGGATTTCATGAGAGAGCCGAGAGTTCAGATATTCTAGCGCCTGAGGCTATAGCCATTAGGAATAAAAGTTTTTCTTAGTTCTGGGATTATAGTCTCTCCTAACTTGGTGAAAATCCTGGGTGCAATATTGAGCCCGAATGGCATGACTCTGAATGAGTAAGCCTTGTTTCCTAGCCTGAAACCTAGGTACAGAGAGAAGTTCCTTACTATCGGAACATGATAGTAAGCGTCTGTATGATCTATAGAGGTGGTGACGGCCCCACGGGGAAGTAAGGTCCGCACCTGCGAGACTGTCAGCATATGGAACTTGTCGCAAAGTATGTATGAATTGAGCCTTGACAAGTCCAGAATCACTCTTCTTTTGTCCGAATCCCTCTTTGGCACAGTAAACAGACGTCCTTGAAATTTTAGACTCCTTACTTTCTTTATCGCCTTCTTTTGTAGGAGATCCTTGGTATATTCTACCAGGTCTGCTGTTGGGATCTGGAAGAAGTTTATTGGTGGTGGGGGCCCTTTCTTCCATTTCCATCCCAGGCCCTTGGAGATTATACTGTGGGCCCATGGACTGAAGGTCCAATGATCTCGAAAGAGATATAATCTCCCTCCTACCTGCGGGCTCTCACTGATTGGTTGCAGGTTTGCACCCTCTGCCTCCTCGGAAACCTCTACCCCTTGAACCGCTTCGTAGCCGGGAGCCACCTCTGGCCCTGCTACTACCCGCATGCCTATTATAGCTACGAAATGATTCCCTAGCTTCATAGGCGGGGTTAAAGGCTGGGGAGGTTATGATGGCTGTGGAGGTTGAGGGTTGCTGGGCCGGCGGAGTTTGTAGCAGAACAAACCGCTGCTGTGGCTGAGCTTTCGATGTTGAAGCCTTCCCAACTTGTGATACTGGGACCGCCTGAACAATTGTCTGTGACTGAGAGGGATTGTATCTCCTCGGCCTCTTCTTTGCTCTAGCTTGATGTCCGGGTGCTTCAAACTTCTGTTTGAAGGGAAGTCCCCACCGGACCCGGAGGCTCTGGTTGGCCCTGAAGGCTTCTTGCAAGACTATTATCTACCTCTGCCTGAGGGAACAGGTTCTCTCCTCAGATTTACGCCTTTATCAATCTGTTAGGCTCATGTCTGATGGAAGCCTCCGCCAGGACGTATTTCCTGCAAGTTTGCCTTGTCATTCCAAAATCGTACAGGTCTGACTGGAAAGTCTGTAATAGACTTTTTGTCAGGACCTGGAATACTTGTTCGTCCCGGTACGTCGTGGCTACCAACTCCGCCGAGGTGATGGAATTGATAGACCTTGCTAATCTCGACCTTGCCTCGAACTCTGCTTTGATCAGGTTCTCCAGAAGTTTAGGCAGCTTCTCGGAGAATAAGGTGGAGGCACAATCCGCGTCCAGTTTACCTGCCGTAAATGTGGACGGGGCTTCATTCCAAAACTCCCTACTCGCAGGGAAGAGAAGGGAGGTAGCCTCTGTCTCTTTTAAAGCTGGGAGAGGTTTATCCTCCGCTATGGCTTGCAGAGTTAGCTCCGCCAACTTGTCGGTGCAGGGCAATGGAACTCGATCCTGGGTCACAAACTTGGTGTATGTGCCCTTGTGAGGCGTTAACCTGGTGTTGACGCACTCCCATTCGGTCATGGTGCGTGCCCAGACAGCTTGGGCTTGGTCCCTCGGGAAGATCACCGTCTCCTTTGGAACCTTGTCAACTCTCACTAGCGTGTGCTCCGCTAGTCTGATAAACCCCGGGAAAGGGAACTGGAGACCTTTTGGGAAGAGCTCAAAGTCCTCCAGTGGCCGGGTCCCGCACCCTTCGATGGTTAGCTTCCCATCGACGTGTATGGGGCATGCATAGCAAGCCGCCACGGATTGCTTTTATGGAAGGGGGGAAGCTTGGAGGCATCCGGCACCGCCATCGCCAGCGCTGGAGATCTGGAGTGGAGAAATCTGGTCATCATATCCTCCAACGGTTTGATTCTCTCAGCCACCATGTCAGAGACTTCAGATCCGGAGGCACGTCGCAACGACTCGAACCTCTCATCTACTGCTTCCCTAACCCTCGACAATAGAAGGTTAGTGAGCAGTTCATGGTCTACGCCAGACTCCGTCGCCTTGGATTTGGCGGACTTTGATCACAATCCCTTAGAGGGGAGAGAATCCTTGGCAGCAGGTGACTTGTCATAGGATTTCGACGGCCGTTGGGCCGGAGATGACTCAGTCACCACTGACGGAGTCGGCTTTGATCCCTTGGGCAGGGATTTTGGTCTCACTGATTTTTCCTTGGGACGGACCGACCTTGAGCCCGGAAAGAAGAGGAAGGAGGAGTTGCAAAATTACGTTGGGAAGAGAGAAAGAATTTCTAACTCTCTCGCCCCTACTATATGATAGACTGCTAATAGCCTATCGAAACATGATAACTTAGTATTATGACGAGATCGGCTCGAACGCGCTCTTGAGCTGGGGGGGGGGGGGGGGGTGGGGGGGGGGGGGGGGGGGGTAAATTACTTTGAACAAACTTTGTCTAACCCCCAGACTAACCCCAGGGTACGTCATGAGCGCGTTAGGCACCTCTACAAAACAAAAACTCTAATAAAAACAGGTGGACACTTAATTTTGGTACATTTAATGCGTAATATCATTCGATTTATCTTAAATTAGGTAATATATATGGGTACCAAAAATTCCATGCGTTCCTGCTGACGCTCATAAAATAGCGGGCCATGCCGACGGCCCTGCAATATTTTCTACAGGGCCGAAGGCTAATTTGAAAACCCCTTCAGCCGTATAAATTACGAAAACAGAAATCGGGGTACTCAACTTCGATGGGAGAGAAGGAAGATCAGCCGATGCCATCTCGAATAGTCTTCAAAAACACAAAAATAGCGAGCACAAGAAAGAGCGTGGCGCTTAGTTCACCGTCTAAAACAGGATTGCAGATGGCGCTTGGGTCGGGTAGTAGTAGCAGTAGCGAGGGGGAGGAAGTAGCCGCTGCGACGGCTCTCCCCATGAGAGGGGTTTTGGAAAGGAAACCTCTAGTTGGCAGAAGACCTGTGAATAGTGGCTTCCACTCGCCTTGTACTTTATACCCGACGCCCTTAGGGTGCTCGCGCGAGGGTAATAACCTCAGCATACCATGCTAGTTTTTTCTCTGGTATATTTAGAACCTATTTATACTAGAAAAGTGAGCAGCAGGATCCTTTTCACCGGCGAACACTGGTTGAACCCAGAAATACAGTTGTGTGAGAGCTGATGGTTTTTTAATAAATAACAATAGCTGTTGAACCTTATGCTAGGTTCATCCTCAGTCTTAGCACAAGGTTCAAAAGCTATTGTTATTTATTAAAGAACCATCAGTTCTCACTCAGCTATTTGTAGACATGCAACCAAAAGAAAGTATGTATCGGAGTCATCATGGAAATGTGATGGTCTTCCCAGATAATATTTTGGTGGTAAGTAAAACAGTGGGAGATCATAAAAGGTTGGTGAATGCAGTGTTGCGAAAGTTGGAAGAAGTAAGCGTGGAAGGGAAAGTGGCAAAGGTGAGTTGTTTGTAGAAGTAGATTTTTGGGGGAACATGGTCACTGCTTCTGGCTGCGAAAATCAGGAAAATTTGTGGGGAAAGTCAGAGATTTTCTGCGACCCTTGATGGTGCGAGTTGCGTGGGTTTTTTGGGATTGGTTGAATTTAGAAGGAAATTTGTTAAAGATTGTTTGGGCATATCTAAGCCATTGACAAAATGGACTGGATGTATGTAAGAAGAGCACTGTGCTGAAGTGGGATGAAAGAATGATGAAAGCGTTTGAAAAATTCACATAAGATGTAGTAAAAGATGTGGAGGTGGCGTATGCAGACTATAATCCAAATGCAAGTAAGTTGGAAGTGTATGCCAATGCTAGTGGTACATTAATGGTTGGATGTCTGATTCAAGAGCAGGTGATGAATGGAGTTGAGAGAAAGAGAGTGTTAGCTTATGCGCCCAAGGCCTTTAGTGTAGCCGAAAGAAAGTACTAAGGCAGTCCCCGGTTATGGGGGGGGGTTCCATTCTTGGCAGGGTGCTGATAAGCGAAAACCGCCATTAACTGAAACTCGGTGATTTATGGCGCGTATAGCTCCAAGTTTCAGTTAATGGCGTCAATAACCAGTTAATGTCACCTCTGTTAGGTACATTATGACACCATAACTCTCGTATTGGTGCCTTATGGTGCCGATAACCGAGACTTGGCCCGTTATGGTACCATAAATCGCTGTCTAGCGCCATAAAACCGGATTGCCATAAACCGAGTCCGCTGTTAACCTGGGACTGCCTGTATTTATAATCTAATAAATTTGGGGTCATCTTATATGAAGAACATACCTCTAAACCTACATTTTTACATGAAAAATGGGTGGTTGTCATATACGCCAAGTCACCTTATACGCCAGCATTTACGGTAGTGACAAAGATATACTTAGTACTTATGCATAAAAATACTATGTACCGCAGATGAAAACATACTTACCTTGCTACAGTAAACCCCCCGTATTTACAGAGGATGCGTCTCTGACCCCCCCAGTGAATAGCTAAAATCTGTGAATATGTACTTAGAACCCCTCTAAAAATGCTTATAACTGCCTATTTTGTTTGTTCAAACACAAGAACACCGTTTAAAAATGCTTATAACTGAATATTATTCTATGTAATAGTTTTATCACAAAAAGTGCATCAGTCACAAAAATTATTTGAAAATACAGGCAGTCCCCAGGTTACGACGGGTTTGGCTTATGACGTTCCGAGGTTAAGGTGCTTTTCAGTTATATCCATCAGAAATTTTTCCAGGGTTACGACGCCTACAACGCTCATCTGGCAGAAGAAATATGATACCAAAAATGCAAAATAATCAATATTTGAAGGTTTTTGGGATGTAAAATGCAATAAGAATGCAGTTTACATAGTTTTCAATGCACCCAAAGCATTAAAAGTAAGGTTTTCTTAGGATTTTTGGTGATATTCTGGCTTGATTTTCGGGTTACAACGCATCTCAAGAACGGAACCCCCTGTCGTAACCCAGGGACTGCCTGTACAGTAATTTGTGAATATTTGTATATGAAAAATACAGGCAGTCCTCGGTTATCGGCTGGAGTTCTGTTCTCGGCAGGGTGCACTACCATTAACCGAAACTTGGTGATGTGTGGCGCTTAAGGTACCAAGTTTTGGTTAATGGCGCCTTTGTTAGGTAAGTTAAGACACCGTAACTCTATTATTGGCACCTTATGGTGCCATAAATCGCCGATATTATGCCACTAAACGAGCACCATAAAACCAGATTGCCATTAACCGAGTCCGCTGTTAACCAGGGACTGCTTACCACAAATAGGCGAGTCCACGAATCTTGAGAATGTGAATACAGGGGTTCAAATATATTCCCATCGTCTTACCTATTTTAGATATGCTCTGTGTATTTATATCATCCTAAAATACTATGTACATATGTATAATATTTAAGAATCATCTTTAAACATTTCATAAAATGTACAGTATGCGCAGAATATCAATGTACGTATACATATGGGCAATTTATACCCAATTGACCTAATAGAATTCAATGTTCTCTTGTTTTTGCGTGTTTGTGCAGTATGTACTACTACGGACTAAGAATATTCTTAGAAATCGTCCACTAAAATGTCCTCTAAACGTTCTGCTTCTCCTAAGGCTTCTGGCAAAGAGCTTAAGCGTCAGAGGCCCTTACAGTTAATGACAAATGAGGAGAAAGTCAGATGAAAATACAGAATATTGCTTTATGAAAAAATTCACATCCATTAATAGTGGGGACCTGCGGATATTTTTATAGATACGTTCCACAGAAAAACCTGCAAATAAGCTAGTCCTCCTGCGAATGATTTTGAAATAGGTTCCACAGAAAAATCTGCGAAGAGGTGAGTCCATGAATCTCAAGAACACAAATACGGGGGATTTACTGTACTGACTCGCCAAGGAAGAAGTGTCTAAAGACATGTCTTTCTACTGGTTTTATGAAGTGATTGGGAGGAGGTTCTCTGCAAGGGGCAACCACATCACCTGTATACTTCCACCAACAGCTTACAGGATCAGTGGCTTAGTCCATCCCTCGCATTCCAGAGGAATCTGTCAGTCTGGGTACAGAAATGCATCATTGGACCACATTTATGTACTATTTATATCTTCGGGTATTGCCCACAATTCCATGGAACCTTTTTTTCCTTGGCCGTGTGGTGGCTGCTCAACAAGTCATGTTTTCTTACCCGGCTCCTTTAACAGGACAGGTAACATCGCACCTAAGGTGTGGTTCTGTTCTGAAAGTGAGAGGCATTATGAGTGACTGGCCTCTCCTCCTCCTCCTTCCACATCCCCCTACTTCTCTCCCATCAGGTGGAGAATAGGACTCAAACCTGCTATTCTTGGAACTGATGTCTGATGTGATAAGTCTGCCCATTTTCTTTGCACAATGATAGAAGCAATCCCCCTCCATCCTCTAGCAAGGGGTGGAAGGAGAAAGTGGCGTTAAGACAAACCCTTTTTGAGTCTTTGCCTTACTGCCTCCAACTATTAGGATTCTTCTTAGCGTTTTTTCATATGAGTTACAATTCCTTACCCACTTGAAAAGGCCCAAAAGTCTGATATTTATTCTTGTAGTTCCTATACTCCAATCAGTATGTCAGGGGCATGGTACTCCTTGCTCTTTTGACCAGGAGGAACAGCCCAGGTATGGCAAACTCCAGTCAGTTCAAAGAGACTCGCTCAGATTTCTCCCTTCAATCATTGATTCTTCCTAATGTAAAGGACTGATAGTTTGTATATTGTGCTGGGACAAATGACAGTTTTTGAAAGTAAATTCTATATTATCTAACTATACAAACCTGTGGTCTTTTACACACTAGGCCCACCTAATGCCACCCCTCAGTCTGAAACCTGGGCCAAAAGGCAAACTGGAATGTTAACACCAAGGCAGGCAGGTATATCTGCCTACTAGTTACTGCCTAACCACCTTGTTCAAGAGTATAGTGGCCATTTTCCAGCTTTGCCAAAGGTAATTCCTAATGTAAGGGAGCTCAGGTTTGTATAGAAGGGAAAAATACTATTTAGTTTCAGCAATTGTCATTTTCTAATTGTAAAGAGGTAACCCATGTCACAAGCTTTATTAGAGAAGCTGCATGTGTCAAACTGTCTTATGATCAATTGTAGATCATTTCAAAAGTTTGAAAGACCCTTTAAAAGTTTAAACTAGTATACAGTTCATATTCTCACTATCTGTTGAAAATGAGGTTAATCATCTCTGCTTTTGTGACTGATTGTATTTCTTCACTATTTACTGTGCACATTGTTAACTTCTGACTATGCCACAGTGCAGTGAGTAAAGGAATAAGTTCATGCTTGACATATTGACTGTCTTGTTACTTCCCAACCATTTTATTTTGTTTTATTCCTGTAAAGTAATGCATAGAATAAATATGTACATAGAATGTTCTACTTATCTTTAGAATTATACAATATCATTATTGTTCATGTTTATTATAACTGTATAAGTGAAAATACCTTTTAAGTCTTCATAGAATGTCACTGAGACAGGAATACTGCTTGCTAAGAAATATGAAATATTTTTTTGTGCTTTCTTCGTTACTTTTGATTTTTTTCCACAGCTTGTAGGTGTGGTTGTTTGAACTCGATGTCCTGTCAGTGTAAAGAAAACTTTTGTATGGCCTTTTTGTTAGTGAATGCTTCACAGCTTATTTTTTCTGCTACTTGCTCTTGTCTTCCCTAGTGGTAAGTTCGAGGCTTTCATTAGGCTTTAATTAAGCATAATTTTTGCCATTTTCTGTTGATGCTTTTTAACAACTCAGTTCATGACTTACATGGAATAAATGTAATATGTATTTGATTAATAATCACTGTGGTAAGAAGTGAAATTAAGTTTCTATGCTGGTAATTTTTAAATAGAATAATCCTGTTCAGAATTGTAAGTTTTACTCAGGAAGGAAGATACCAAAAAGTTTCTTCATTGTTGTAAATATTGTAGCTTTGTACATGTGAGGTGAAGATACATAATTTCTGGTTTTACAGTCAAACCTCGGATTTCATATGCCCTGGTTTTTGTACAATTTTGACTTGGGTTTCATACATATCCTTGGATTTTGCACACCATAAAATGCTCCTTCCAGTGCCTACCTTGTGACTAGGCCCCATACTGAGCGCCCAAACAAAGCATCCCATGTTCTCTCGTGACTCATTTTACTTTTGTGTTCATTGTTTTTTGTGCTTTTTTGTGTTTTTTTTATTTGAAAGCAAATGCTAAATAAGCCATCATAGGCCAAAGAAAGTTCGAAGTGCCAGCCCTTCTGTAAAAAATGCAAGAAACACTAGAATTAAAGAAATAACTTGTAGCAAAGTATTGGAAGATGTTGCATGTCAATCTCAGTAAGAAAATGCCTACAACAAGCGCTGCTGTTTGTGAATTAAAGGCCAGCAGAGACTGGTTTGAAAAATTCAGAAAGTGAACGGACATACATAATGTGCCTACTTCAGTGATTAAGGACATGTTTGCTAAGTGGAGTGATGTAAATAATTTTGTGGAGAATTATCATCCCAAAAAGATGTAGTTTGTGTCTCCAACATGTTTAATGACAATACAATGTTTCACTTTAGACAAATTTTAAGAGATGCCAGTAACATATGTGTTTGGACAGTTTTGTTTTGTGACAGAGGTCCAGCAACTCTCAAGCTGGTCCTAGTGCAAGTAAAAATTGAAGAGGGGAAATAACCTCCGAAAGTGCTGGTAAAAAATGAAGAGAAGTAACCCCAGATAGGTCCTTAATATGGGAAGTCCCCTCCCCTTCCCTCCCCTCCCCTTTCCATCTTCCATACGCTAACAAGTGTCTTCCATAAAAGTGGTGTTAAGTGTTTATTCATCCATTTCATTAGTCATTTATAGTATTTATTTCTCATTGTTTTCTGTATGTAAAACTGTGTTTATTCTCTATAAAAAGTTATTTTGTTCATGAAACTTACCTGGCAGATATATATATAGCTGTATTTTTCCGAATCCAACAGAAATTTAAACACTTACGACACACGCAGTGGGAGTCAGGTGGTTAGTACCCATTCCCGCCGCTGGGAGGCGGGTATCAGGAATCATTCCCATTTTCTATTCATAATTTTTCTGTCGCCGGTGCTGAAAACACCTGTTTTCAGTACCTCCGTCTTAGGATTTTGGAAACTTCATTGCCGCTAAGTATCCTAATTGTCTTTTGATTTATTCACTTGGATTTGTGGCTAGGCATACGCTATCTTAAATTGATTTGAATTTGATTCATTTTTGCATAAAATATCTGAATCTAGTTAGGCTAGTTTCAGACGGGGTTGTCTGCAAAGATAGGGTGTGGCTACCGTAAGCTTCGGTAGATTCGCACTTGGTATGTACGAGGGGTATGGGTCTTGCTTCTTTGTTGAGATTTGTCATGTAAGGAGTGTGAGACTTTGTCTATTCCGTAAGGAAGACGTATGATTCGTATGTACGCAATTAATCAGTAAACATGTCTAATTCGTAAGGAAGACGTATGATTCGTATATACGCAATTAATCTGTAACAAAAGTCAGGGTAGTGAACTTGCTAACCTTCCTGTAGACTTTATTTTGCATAACCCTGTAGTATGGCCTACGGGCTATGTATATGTCTACGAGAGGTGCTCGCTCTCCTCATTGCTGTGAAGTGCTACTTCTGTCATTGTTACTCCTAACCCTGCAGTGTTGCCTTCGGGCCCTAAGCAGTGTCTGTAGAGAAATTGCCCTTTCTCTGATACTCCTTCGATTCGTAACTTAGAATCGAAAGTGCTTGCTTTAGAGAGTAAAAGTGAAGTGCAGAAGTGCAGTGATACCCCTTGTGTAGTGGAGGGTGCGTCAGATCGGCCTCGTTTCGCCTCTAGGCCGGGACCTCTGCTTGACTCCCAGAACCAGTGAGAGAGCATGTCGAAAGCCGAAGGAGGGTTACGAGGAACCCCCACCGATCTGGCGTGCCTTCGGCAGTTTCTGATGAAAATCCCCAGACTGCCTAAGTGCGTGCACGTGCACGAATCCTGAAGGATTGCTTCTCGTCCTCCGAAGCGTCCTCCCCGCGCAGGGGTTGGAGCTTTCGGATGGACTCGCGCCCTCTAAATAGAAGCTTTATAGAAGAGGACGCTTCACGTCCTCTCTCTCTCTCTCTCTCTCGTTATGCGTTTCAGTGAGAAGTAAGAAGGCGAACGTCGCCTGAACTCGTGTCCGTCTTTCCACCGAGAAATACGTAAAAAAAATAAGTCATAGTAGCAGTAAGCTTTTGAGAGCGGACGCCCAAGCCGGGGCGCGCGGGCGGGTGCACGCCAAGCGCGCGCCAGTGGACGCCGAGCGTGCGCGCCAGTGGACGCCGAGCGCGCTCCAATGGACGCCGAGCGCGCTCCAGTGGACGCCGAGCGCGCTCCAGTGGACGCCGAGCGTGCACCAGCGCACGCCAGGTGTGTCGCCTGGCTGAACGTTTCTGTTGAACTCTTCAAGCTCTTGTTTCAGATTTGGGCTTAAAGAATTTTTACCTCTACCTTCGATGATACCTTCTACCTCACCTGCAAAGAATGTGAAGTAGGCAGTGCTTCGGAGTAAGCTTAAAGTGAACAGACAACTTCTTCGAAACCCAGCAAGACATCGGGTTTCGTGAATTCAAGAGGTCTCTGTCAATTAATATTGCTTTTCGCATAGGTGGATGGAGTTAAGGAAAGCTCAAGGGAAGTTCTCGTTTGCTCTACCGCAAGCTTTGCCATTCTGCCAATAAATTTAAGTTGCCACTACCGCAGTCAAGACTTTGCGATAAGGCAGTTACGGGTTATAAAGGCTCGATGTCCTGCACGTCAGGACTCTCGGCAACGTTCAGTAGGATTCTTGCAAAGGCACTCATCAAAAGTACGCTCTTCAGGAAAGCGCAAGACAGGACTGCCTTTGCCATACTGCCATAAATTTTAAGCTTTAGCAGGCAATTAGTTGTGATACGGGAGAGGAAGCTGGTTGGAGAGTTTCTTCCTCTTCCCAGGATAATTTTGCCAGCTTTTTAGCCCATCTGAAAGGGCTTTTCAGATGATAGATTTTGTTAGTTCCTAGTCGGACTACGCTGCCGAATTGAACATCGTCGTAATACCTTGACGTAAGCCCCATGTCCTCTTAACAGGATTCTTGCCCCTTCCTCGTTTGAGACGGGAATCGGAAAATAATGCTCGACTTCCTGGATTACGTTTTTGTCAATTTCAGTGACTTTCCCCCATTGACAATATACTATCGTTTTGTCAAGTAAGTGGGTATCCCCTCATTGACAAAATATCTCTTTGTCCCGTAAATGGGTTAGTTCTCATTGACAAACATCTCATTAACTTGATATTGCGTAAGCGAATAAGCTCTTATTGACAAGATTCGGAAGAGCTCTCATTCGTCATTCGCAGACTCGTACAAGAAATAGACTTGTAGACTACGTCAATGAACGCTTATGTCCAATAACATAAGAAGCTTGAGCTGACTGCTTCGATTCTCCTAAGTTTTGTTCATGAAACTTGCCTGTCAGATATGTATGTAGCTGTATTTCCGAATTCAGCTATATATATGTCTGCCAGGTAAGTATGAACAAACTTTATTGTAATATAATTTCATATTTTGCCTTGCATTATTTTATTTCTGGTTGGTTCAAGTCATATACGCTTGCTGTAGTTACCTCTTCGGATGGCAACCGAGAGGTCTATGGTCCATTTTAAGGACATTTAATCGTTACTCCCTGCAGCCTTCCAGGAGTTTCCGATTTATCTTTTACCGTTGTATGGTAGTGTTCTGACGACACAAACGCATCTATATATTTAGCGTTTTCTGTTTCGCTTAAATATACCAGCTTGAGAGTCTCTTTATGCTAAAAATAACGAACCTTTTTCTTCATAGAATAGGGTAGCTGGCAACCCAGGCATAAAGTTAAGAGACGACGATGACGGACGATCGTAAGCTGCTGCTGTCACTGTCCTCTGACTCCTCTCTCCTCCAGTCCAAACGAGCCAGTAGTAGGCCCAGTACCAACTCGTTCGCTGTCATGCGCTGTAGGTTAAGTCTCTCTCTCCTGCGGGATTGACTGACTAACCGTATCTCTGTGCTGGCAGTTACGTCTCTCTCTCTCCTGCGGGATTGACTGACGAACTGTATCTCTGCCCTACAATCACGGACTTTAGCCTAAAATTGAGGGGATTCCTTACATGAATGAATAAACATTGCATTCGTTTGGCCTTAATATGTTCTACAGAGATATCTTACTCCTTTCGGTGCTCGTTACCGCACGGTATAGGACTACGAGTCTACCACAACATTGCACTATTATATGCTCTCTTGCTTAGGCAAAGCGCAGCCTTATTAGGAAGTAAACATACTGTGTGAGGAATGATGAGCTTGCTGGGGACCATTTCCTTCCTAAAGAAGTTTGTTTCCCTGAATAGACTGCAATTTCAGACCTCTACAGTTTTTTTTCCTACCGGGAAACTGAAATTTTATTAAAGATCTAGGAATGATTCTGAAAATCTCTCGGTGCGTTAAGTATCTCTTGAGGTGATAGAAAGAAGTTGCCGGACATCTGGAGAGGGTTTCAGATGTCCTGGATCATAATCTGAAAGAAGTGGAAGCAATTCAGTCGTCCCTCCAGTCCTCGAAACGAGTTTTTGGAACCATGGTCCATATCAACTCTGATCTTCCACAGCTCTCTCATATCTTAGGAAGTATCTTCTCTCGGTCCCGGTTCGGGTTTTACGAGAAAGAGCCTATTATAACAACAGGCGTAGAATGGAACGATCCTCTAGAGGTTCGTTACAGGATTGCAAAAGTCCGTTCGAATCGTCTCGATCGAAGGCAGCAACTACTGACTTCCGAGTGGAATCTTTCTTTAGAAGTATGTTGAGAGTTGTGGAGACTTTAGGGACGTCCTTTCATTCATCTCTTCGCTAGGTTGAGGACGAAGAGGCTTCTTCTTCTCTGCTCCCTTTTTCCTCGATCCGGGAGTCGGTAACATTAAACGCCATCCTATGATATTGAACGGGGATGGATGTTTAGTCTCTTTTTTCCCCTTTTTCAATCACTTAGGAAATGTAATAGATGATTTATATCATCACAGGGAGCGACAATGACGCTAATCGCCCCATGTTGGCCTTCAAGACCCTAGATTCACAGAGGTCACGTCCTTCCAAGGACCTTTTCCGAGAGAGTCGGTCTCCTTTAACACGAAAGGTACCTATAACCTCTCCGCTCTGAGTCTGACTACGTTCAGACTATCGAGATTTGTTGACAGCATAAGATTGCAGTCTTCCCTTTTCCGTTTGTTTGAAGATGGGATAAAGCTGGCAATCACACTATTAAAGAATACGCAAATATGTTGTTGACGGCCTTTGGGGCTCAGAGATTTGCTTCTGTCAAACAACAAAGCCCTTCACGATCTTTGAGTTCTGTGAAATCTCGAAACTCGCTCACCATCTACTTTTTTGTCTCACCTGTTTCTCGAGTCAGACACTCGTGCGAGATCAGGAGACATATAGTAGCCCTGAGTTTCTTGTTGACGAAGTCGGTTGCGTTTATACACCCCCGATGATCGTTTAACATGAGACCAGGTTGGACTGTCAGGCATTCGTCCTTCGGGACTGAATCGCCTTTTTGCTCCTCGCTCCTTTCTCCTGGCACCGAGAAGCTCGAGTCAGGAGTGGCTCAGGAGTTTGATTCGCTAACAACGTTGGGTTGCGTTGATACACCCCCCAAGGTTTGCTTAGCTTGAATCGCCCAGGCAGTCCAACACTCATCCTTCAGCGAAGAATAGTGCCTTATGGTCTTCAGGGTACAGCCTTGCTGTCCTTGATTCGTCTGACTGGTCAACTGGTCGGTCACCTGACGTTAGTACAGACGGAACTGACTGTGCATGTCCAGATCGAAGCTTTCCAATATGGAACTTAGACATAGTCTGAAGTTCTTGATGTCAAAGCATTCGAACATCTCCTACCTGTTAACTTCTTGCATGTGATCAGGAAGGCATTTTTCTAACCACCCTAGATACGACAAAGAGGGTTAGTGAGATTTTAAGCCATCGTCACAAGTTTTGGCTTTAGAGAACACAAGGCGGTGTGCTCTCTAAGCTTTTCGTTATGGCCTAAGAATGGAAACCCGTTTTGTCCTTGGGCCAGGAGCTTGGAAGCAAGGATGGCACAAGTTAGTGGGCAGGAGCCAGAGCAGAGTCCTGTGCCCTACCTGTCAGGTCCTGTCCTCAAGTTTTTTATTGTCTAACATAAAACTCAAGAAAGTCGAAGTCGTACGGACAATCTGCAGTGTTCCGAAAAGACCCAGACTTGCCCATATCGAAGAACACCCTGGCTTTATTGTTAAGGAGGTCTTTCAAAAAAGCTCCTTCTTTGTGTTTGCACAAAGATTTGAAATCTTTTGATTTGAATGCTCACGAGGTGAGGGCGCGGCCTCGGAAGCATTTCAACAGAGCATGGCACTCAGCAACATCCTGAGTACCATGTTTTAGCGAAGCAACTCTGTGTTCATTCACACTCCCTGCGAGATGTGAAGAATGGCATATGAGATCTGCTGCTCGCTAGGGCCATACGTGTCTGCAGACACAATCTTGGGGGCAAGAAGTACCACTCATCCTATCCTGTAGAAAATGGTTAGGAAGAGCTCTTAATTTAGTAGTTGAGTCGCCGACAACGGTGACTTCTTAACTCTTAAGCCTTAGTTTAACACACCTTAACTTTGGCTAGGTGGGTCAGGTGGTGATATATATTTTTATATATATATTTATTTTACTTCTTAGCCCTCATTGGTATGGTCAATATGGTCTAGTCACGTCGTGGTCTCGCCCCTGTTGACAGATCATCTGGAGTTGGCACCAGCTATATAGGTCTCTACCTCGCTGGCAACTCTAGTAGCCACAAAGCAGACTTACGCGGCAGTAACCACGAAGTCAGCTATGCTAACAGGTAAGGAATCAAGATATCAATTATCTGCATATATATGTTTCCTAAAATCTTCTATTCTGTCTACTCCCACCACCAAAGGTGGGATTCAGCTATATATATATCTGACAGGTAAGTTTCATGAACAAATGATATTGTAATGATACAATTAAGTTTGTTCATAACTTACCTGGCAGATATATATAAATCAAGTACCCACCCACCTCCCCTCAGGAGACAGTGGAAATAAAAATTATGAATAGAAATGGGAATGATTCCTGATACCCGCCTCCCAGCGGCGGAAATGGGTTATGAAAATAACCACCTGACTCCCACTGCGTGTGTCGTAAGTGTTTAAATTTTCTGTCGGATTCGGAAAAATACAGCTATATATATATCTGCCAGGTAAGTATGAACAAACTTAATTGTATCATTACAATATCATTTTCAGTTGTTCCAATTTTGGTGTTTAGGAGAAACTGTGTTTTAGTTAATAAAATATAAAAATAAGTAAAACATAATAAAAGCCACAAAAACCCTTAGAGCATTTATTGAATTTTAATACAAAAAATTTTTAGTGTTACATAAGGCAGTCCCCGGGTTACGATGGGGAATCCGTTCTTGAAAATCATCGTAAGCCGGAACATCATAAAAAATCTTAAGAAAACCTTACTTTTAATGCTTTGGGTGCATTGAAAACTATGTAAACTGCATTCTTATTGCCTTTTTCATAAAAAAATCCTTCAAATGTTGATTATTTTGCATTTTTGGTGTCATATTTCATCTGTCAGATGACGTTGTAGGCATTGTAACCCTGGAACGTGTCGTACCCTGGAAATAATGTCTGATGAATATAATCTCTAAGCCGCCTTAACCTCCGGAACATTGTAACCCTAACCCGTCGGTAAAGACCCGGGGACTGCCTGTACATACGTTCCAAAGAAACAGGAAAACGGTAGGCAGTGTACCACTACTGTTGTGTTACAGATGATGTAGTGAATATCAGTAGTACACATATTCTGGGCAATTATAACTTACTGCCCTGGCGTCTTATAATGTGGAAAATAAATTAACTAATAATAATAAAATAAAATGAAAAACAGACACAAATATGGGTTCTTCCAGTAAGAATCGGACATTTGTCTTCACTATTGAGAATTCAGCACAAGGCCTATTGTTAAAAGAATCTGCAGAGATCCCATTATGTTTAACCCATTTGGTATTCCCTATATTTTTCTTGGCCAAATAGAGGTTGCCAAATAAATGCAATAGAAGTACATAAATCTCTGATTTCATAGACTCATGCTCTCACATACAGTAAGAGATTATATTTCTCAAAACCTGCTTCCTTCATTGCCCCTGGAGCACCTGCTTTCTTTGTTGACCCTATAGCACTAAACAGTCTGGAGTTGCCACCCTAAATAATACTTGGTTCTTCGCAGGTAATGTTGGATATCCCATGTTAAACGGAACTAAATATCCTCTTGTTACTCATGCAAGATAACTGGGAAAGGATTCTATTTATCATTTGGTTTTCGTTATAAGGTCAAGGTAGAAGAACAGTAGCAAAGATGTCCAGATATTTTAGTATGAATAACCTTTTAAGATAAGCCATGAATTTCATCGACTCTTCTTAAAGCTACAACACCAGTAGAGCTGTCTTCAGTGTGAGATTCTACAGTGATGCTTCTCAAAGTGGTTGAT
>NC_087202.1:73182970-73273607 GCF_015104395.2 Macrobrachium nipponense | reverse complement strand
ATCAACCACTTTGAGAAGCATCACTGTAGAATCTCACACTGAAGACAGTCTTTCTACTGGTGTTGTAGCTTTAAGAAGAGTCGATGAAATTCATGGCTTATCTTGAAAGGTTATTCATACTAAAATCTGGACATCTTTGCTACTGTTCTTCTACCTTGACCTTATAACGAAAACCCAAATGATAAATAGAATCTTTTCCCCGTTATCTTGCATGAGTAACAAGAGGATATTTAGTTCCGTTTAACATGGGATATCCAACATTACCTGTGAAGAACCAAGTATTATTAGGGTGACAACTCCAGACTGTTTAGTGCTATAGGGACAACAAAGAAAGCAGGTGCTCCAGGGGCAATGAAGGAAGCAGGTTTTGAGAAATATAATCTCTTACTGTAGGTGAGAGCATGAGTCTATGAAATCAGAGATTTATGTACTTCTATTGCATTTATTTGGCAACCTCTATTTTGGCCAAGAAAAATATATGGAATACCAAAAGGGTTAACATAATGGGATCTCTGCAGATTCTTTTAACAATAGGCCTTGTGCTGAATTCTCAATAGTGAAGACAAATGTCCAGATTCCTTACTGGAAGAACCAGCATATTTGTGTCTGTTTTTCATTTTTATTTTATTATTTATTAGCTAATTTATTTTCCACATTATAAGATGCCAGGGCAGTAAATTATAATTGCCCAGAATATGTGTACTACTGATATTCACTACATCATCTGTAACACAACAGTAGTGGTACACTGCCTACCTTTTCTTTCTTTGAAGTATGTACAGGCAGTCCCCGGGTTACGACGGGTTCGGGTTACAATGTTCCGAGGTTAAGGCGCTTCTCGATTATATTCATCAGACATTATTTCCAGGGTTACGATGCATGTTCCAGGGTTACAATGCCTACAACGCTCATCTGACAGATGAAATATGACACCAAAAATGCAAAATAATCAACATTTGAAGGATTTTTTTATGAAAAAGGCAATAAGAATGTAGTTTACATAGTTTTCAATGCACCCAAAGCATTAAAAGTAAGGTTTTCTTAAGATTTTTTATGATGTTCTGGCTTACGATGATTTTCAGCTTACGACGCGTCTCAAGAACAGATTCCCCATCGTAACCCGGGGACTGCCTTATGTAACACTAAAAATTTTTTGTATTAAAATTCAATAAATGCTCTAAGGGTTTTTGTGCTTTTATTATTTACTTATTTTTATATTTTATTAACTAAAACACAGTTTCTCCTAAACACCAAAATTGGAACAACTGAAAATGTAAAATATTCTGACAAAACTTCCGTTATCGATTTATTCCCAAAAGTTGACTGTCACGGCAGGCCATACTTTGGACACTCACGCAACACGTCTGACTATTATCATCACTTTGCATTTTGAGTGCAGCCACATGGGCTGCTCATTGAGTGTCCATGTGTCAGATAAGTATGACCTATATAGACATACGTATATCAGAATTACTTGTGCATGTCTCTCCCTCTGATATGATGAACTCATTTTTTAACATAAGGTTGTCTAGTTTTAATTTATTATTTTCAGGTTCTTCATTCCATTAATATTGCCATTTACTTATAATACCCACCTTTATGTGTCTTACATAATCAGTAGCAGGGGCATTCACACTTGATCTTATCATATGAGTTGCTTCTTTGGCTACTTTATCAGCCTCTTAATTTCTTTTTATCCCTACATGGGCACAGACCCAACATATTTCTACATTTTTCCCATTACTATCATATAACTTATGAAGTATGTATAAATGAAGTATTTAATAACTTAATTTGTTGTACATTATTTTTTTGGATTGTAACTTTAAATGGCTTCTACAGCTCTTCTGGAGTGGCTATAAATCACAAACCTATTAAATGAGGCTTCTTTAATAATTTCTATGGCTTATGCTATTGGACATAATTCAGCTGTAAATACTGAGACATTAACTTGGTAGAGAGAACTGATACGTTTTGTCTTGGGACACTGCAGCATTTCCCACTCCATGTTCTGATTTAGATCCATCTGTGTATATTGCGCAATGTGGACCTTTTCAGCTAATATTCTACTATACGTTGCCTACCTATGGTGTTCTGGTTATATGAGTAACTTTTTTATTAATATTTTAATTGTATGTATTCTCATTTTATTCATTGTCCAAGGAGGAGATAAGTTTACTATTGATGGTAATTTTATACTCATATTCAGTGAGTCAAACAATCTTCTAGCTCTAATTGGGAATGGAGGTGGATAATTGTTTATAAACATCTCTCAATCCCAAAAAAATTTTTTGTTGGAGAATCACTTGTTCAAATTCTCAGAGCACTCGTCATTGTTACTAGCTCTCTTTGGAGAGAGAGGTAGTTCACCACATTCAACCTGTAAATGAAGTTGGTGATGATCTAAAGGCTCCTGAACATATTCTAAGGCTTCTTTTATGAACTGGGTCTACCGTTTCCAGTGCTGCATCTGATGCCAAGCAGTATATTTTGCTATCGTAATCAATGATAGACAGCAATATTGCTTTATGCAGTAATGTAAGGGTTTGTCTGTTGGCTAACCAAATAGTTTTTATGTTCTAATTAGATTAATGGCCTTTTACACTATGATTTCACCTACGTTATGTGGGCTTTCCAGTCTGAGTGAGTATCAAGTACTAATTCTAAAAATTTTGCAGTTTGGCCAAGTGGTATAGTACTATGATTTCTGATATTCTAAATCTATTTCTTCACCTTTTTCCCCTTTTTATATTTATAAAGCATCATTGCCAAAGTTTTATCTATGGAAAATTTAAAGCCTACATATGAGGCCCACTCATCAATTTTTATAATTCTTTTATTAATGATACATTCTGCATGGGTTTTTTTTAAGATGCTGAATAATATATGGAAAAATCATCCATATACAGGTTACTTTTAATTTCAGTGGGTAGATTATTACAACATAGTATTACGTATTAATTGCTACAGTAAACCGTGTACCACTAAGGATGCTTCCCTGTGGATCACTATTTTCAAGTGGAAATGTTCTAGTCAATACATCATCAATTCTCACTTGAAAACTGTAATTTGCCAAAATGTTCTGGATGGACCTAGGTAAATGTCCACAGATATTGTTGTTTTGTAAAGTTTTTAATATAGCATACCTCCATGTAGTATTGTATGCCTTTTCGGTGTCAAAAGCTACAGTTATTTGTTTTTATTCAAATCCTCTGCATATATGGTCTTCTAATCTAGATCTGTTACATTGTGACCCAAACTGAGTGGAAGTCAAAACATTATTCTCTCGAATGTGCCAAGTTAGTCAGACATTTACCATCTTCTCTTACAATATCAATAAGCAACTTGTTATCGAAATTTGTCTGTAATTATTTACATTACTGGGACCCTTTCCAGGTTTGTGGATGCGAATCATTATAGCTTTATGCCATTTGTCAGGAAATAAATTTTGAAGCCATAAATAATTATAAAATTTTATTTATTTATGGCTTCAAAATTTATTGTAATGAGTATGGATTTTCCAAAGGTGATAAGTGGTAGATCACCTCAAAACAAATATTGTCACCTCCATGAGCAGATGTATTGCTGTTCGAGAGGGCACATTCCAGCTCTTCCATATTACATTTTCTATTATAATATATATCTTCTATTGTTTTGAAATTTACTGTTATTAATTCTACATTGTTTTTCTTTATGCAGAAGTGTTCATCCAAATTTTTATCACTACTTACGTTTGCTAAGTTTTCTCCTATTATATCAATTATTTCTTTTGGCTCAAGTATTCTTTTTCCATCTTTTAATATGGCATGTCTAGGTGGTTTAAAATGGGTACCAATTACTTTCCTGAAATTCTCCCATGTTTTTATATGGGAGTATTACTAGAGAGATCTGATACATATTTCTTCCATGAAATGATTCTTCCTTGAATTACTTCCTTTTTAAATTTTGCAGATGATTAGTTGTAGAGGTTTAAGGTATCAATTTCTATTAATAATATGTATATTAATTTTTTGTAAAGTTCCTTCTAATACTGATAATGTTTTATTAATTTTATTGACTTTTTATTCAAATTATCTAATTGTCTCCCTATTGGGAGTTTTATATTTATCAGTTCTGTTAGCTTATCAGGCCACAATGGAACTTGTGTTTTGCTGTAAGAGATTTTGACTTTGGTATTGCTTTATCAGCAGCATTTTTAACAAAATCAACAAGAAATTTATTAATTTCATTATACTCTTTTAAAGATTCAAATGGTGGGATATTTCTAGCATGCATTTCATATCACTCCCGATCTGCTTTATAAATATTATAGTGAGCAGCAGGTGTTGCAGGATTATTTCGTAATATGGAAATTAATAGTACAGGCGGTCCCCGGGTTACGACGGTTCCGGCTTACGACGTTCCGAGGTTACGACGCTTTTTCTTAAATATTCAATGGAAAATCCGTCCTGGGTTACGACGCTTGTTCCGAGGTTACGACGCTGACGCTTCCGACGCTCCGAGTTAACGACGCTTTTAAAAAACGCATGCTATGATAAAAATCCTTTATAGTTTAGCACAGTATATAATAAAAATATGTTTTTGGTTACATTACAACAAAAATTTTGAGGTTATGATGATTTTTGACACTTTTTTTTTTTTCGTATTTTTTGAATTTTTTTAGTGACACCGCATATGCGGAACTAGTTTGCGGAGAATGAATACACTAGCTTGGGATGCGCAGTTTAAAACAGTCCCAAAAGCGCAAATAATGAAAAATCATTGCTTGTTTCCAGTACATAATTAAAAAAAACTAAGTTCTGGTTAGATTACAACACAAATTCCAAGGTTACGACGTTTTGTTATGCTTTTTAACGATACCTCATATGCAGAACTAGTTTTTGATCTACCAAAGGATTAGTGTACAGTGTAATAGTGTTTAGTGTATAATCTAACCTAAGGATTAAGTGTAGTACATTGTGCTTTATAGTGTCACAAGAGTTTAATAAAGAATTATACCTTCAAGAACCATCCTTTGGCATTGAAATAACCACACTACACATCATGCAATACTTGCATGTCACACAGGTAAGGTCTCTCTAACTTTTTCTTAGTTTAAGGCATATTTCCAAGTGTCGTTCCGGCTTACGACGATTTTCGGCTTACGACGCGCCTCAAGAACGGAACCCCCGTCGTAACCCGGGGACTGCCTGTATTGGGAAATGATCACTGGTGTGCAAGTTATCAACTGCATTCCAATCTAATCTGTCTACTATACATACTTGAGGCACATAGAGTTTAGTCTACTGAAGAAAACATTCCAAGTGTTTTTAAAAACGTGTGGTTTTCATCATCATTCATACAGCACATGCCATTTGAATCTAAGAATTCTTCTATTTTACTTCAATCTTTTTTTATGTTTTTGTTATTATTACACAATGGAGTGAAACAGTCACTACATCCACATGTGTTACCATCTATATCTCTTGTTCATTTGTTGGTGATGGAGTAATCTCTTTTCCCTTGATATGAGTAATCTCTTCTCCCTTGATATAATCATGGTTATCTATGGTATGTTCTCTTCCCCTTCCTCAGTGTTTTACATATCTGCACCCATAGGTTTACTATTATTTTAGGTGATAAACATTTATTCTTAGCTTGTTTTTGTTCTTTCTTCATATTTTTTTTTCTTCAGGTTAACAGAAGTTTCTCTAATAATAGTTGGTTTCTTTGTTTTGGTTGGTGTCCTCTACAAAGTTATTTTTTTATCTTTAATTTTCAGTCCATCGCAACTTTCCTCACTTATTTCTGTAGTAGTACCTTCTTGCGTTTTTATTTCCGTTAATATTTCAAATGAATTTGATAAAATATTATCCATATCATTTATACCTGTTTCTTTATTCTTTACCACTCTAGTTTTTTCCTAAAGCATTAATTTCTTCTTGAAATATACTTTTGTGCACTCTGTTACTTCTATCAGTATGCATTTTATTTTCATTATTCATTTTTGTTAGTGAATTCCTTTCACCTAAAATTCTAATTTAGCATCTTTTACAAACATTCCAGTTCTGTCTTGTAATACTTCTAACTCTGTATTACAGTACATATATCCACACATTCTTTGGACCTTGCATGATGGTCTTGCCCACAGTTTATACACTTTGGTTCACTGTAGTTCAATTGTGTAGCATGTTCTCAGATCTACAATATGCACACACAGGTTCATTTCAAAAATATTTTTTTGCATGTCTAAATTTAATACAATTTTGACACTTGCTTCTCTGGTTTGGCCTAAAATTTTCATTTTCTGAGGTTGATCTTGACCTTCTAATTATATTTTTGCAATTTTTAATAAAGTATATTTCAGCGTATAAGACGACCTTTTATCCTAAAATTCACCCATAAAAATTGGGGATCGTCTTATACTACCATTCTAAAAACCAGCCATTGAATTCTAAGTGATGTTTATAGGTAGGCTAGCCTAGGCCTCAGTGTGATACCCACTTACATATATGACTGCCTGTATATTCTTTTCAACTGGCTCGTTATCATTCTCATGAAGTACAATGGTACCCTAAATTCTGTTCATAGTAAGATGTTTTTTTTATTTCTATATGTTTATGTTATCTATACGTATTTTTACTGTTAATAATCTTCAGATTGACTTTTTGTTCTGGCTTCTATAAGTCACGTCTTTTCTTTTATCCATCTAAACAACATTTCAGTCATAGAATGTCTGCTCAATAAATAATTTTCCAACTTGAGTGCTAATATTCTTTGGTCAGTTTCTAGGGTTAGAAACCTTGACCAACTTCCACTGCCAAAGAGGGAGCCAAAGAGAGTCAAGGTTGGGTCAACACAATATTTATTTCTTTTGGGTTTAGTAAATAGTATTAGTGTCTTAATACCATTCTGAAGTTTGTAATTGTGGCTTTCTTTAGAACATTCCATATCCACACCAAAAGTCTCAGGGAAGTTTGTTGTGTTCTATGCAACAAAAAATATAAATATCGTCCAGGATGAGGTCCCTCTCATCAGGAAGGCCCAACTGGAAGAGGAGCAACGTCACCAAAAATAACTTTTTATAGAGAATAAACACAGTTTTACATACAGAAAACAATGAGAAATAAATACTATAAATGACTAATGAAATGGATGAATAAACACTTAACACCACTTTTATGGAAGACACTTGTTAGCGTATGGAAGATGGAAAGGGGAGGGGAGGGGAGGGAAGGGGAGGGGACTTCCCATATTAAGGACCTATCTGGGGTTACTTCTCTTCATTTTTTACCGGCACTTTCGGAGGTTATTTCCCCTCTCATTTTTACTTGCACTAGGACCAGCTTGAGAGTTGCTGGACCTCTGTCACAAAACAAAAAACTGTCCAAACACATTTGTTACTGCATCTCTTAAAATTTGTCTAAAGTGAAACATTGTATTGTCATTAAACATGTTGGAGACACAAACTACATCTTTTTGGGATGATAATTCTCCACAAAATTATTTACATCACTCCACTTAGCAAACATGTCCTTAATCACTGAAGTAGGCACATTATGTATGTCCGTTCACTTTCTGAATTTTTCAAACCAGCCTCTGCTGGCCTTTAATTCACAAACAGCAGCACTTGTTGTAGGCATTTTCTTACTGAGATTGACATGCAACATCTTCCAATACTTTGCTACAAGTTATTTCTTTAATTCTAGTGTTTCTTGCATTTTTTACAGAAGGGCTGGCACTTCGAACTTTCTTTGGCCTATGATGGCTTATTTAGCATTTGCTTTCAAATAAAAAAAAAACACAAAAAAGCACAAAAAACAATGAACACAAAAGTAAAATGAGTCACGAGAGAACATGGGATGCTTTGTTTGGGCGCTCAGTATGGGGCCTAGTCACAAGGTAGGCACTGGAAGGAGCATTTTATGGTGTGCAAAATCCAAGGATATGTATGAAACCTAAGTCAAAATTGTACGAAAACCAGGGCATATGAAATCCGAGGTTTGACTGTAAAACCAGAAATTATGTATCTTCACCTCACATGTACAAAGCTACAATATTTACAACAATGAAGAAACTTTTTGGTATCTTCCTTCCTGAGTAAAACTTACAATTCTGAACAGGATTATTCTATTTAAAAATTACCAGCATAGAAACTTAATTCACTTCTTACCACAGTGATTATTAATCAAATACATATTACATTATTCCATGTAAGTCATGAACTGAGTTGTTAAAAAGCATCAACAGAAAATGGCAAAAATTATGCTTAATTAAAGCCTAATGAAAGCCTCGAACTTACCACTAGGGAAGACAAGAGCAAGTAGCAGAAAAAATAAGCTGTGAAGCATTCACTAACAAAAAGGCCATACAAAAGTTTTCTTTACACTGACAGGACATCGAGTTCAAACAACCACACCTACAAGCTGTGGAAAAAAATCAAAAGTAACGAAGAAAGCACAAAAAAATATTTCATATTTCTTAGCAAGCAGTATTTCCCTTGTCTCAGTGACATTCTATGAAGACTTGAAAAGGTATTTTCACTTATACAGTTATAATAAACATGAACAATAATGATATTGTATAATTCTAAAGATAAATAGAACATTCTATGTACATATTTATTCTATGCATTACTTTACAGGAATAAAACAAAATAAAATGGTTGGGAAGTAACAAGACAGTCAATATGTCAAGCATGAACTTATTCCTTTACTCACTGCACTGTGGCACAGTCAGAAGTTAACAATGTGCACAGTAAATAGTGAAGAAATACAATCAGTCACAAAAGCAAGAGATGATTACCCTCATTTTCAACAGATAGTGAGAATATGAACTGTATACTAGTTTAAAACTTTAAAAGGGTCTTTCAAACTTTTGAAATGATCTACAATTGATCATAAGACAGTTGACACATGCAGCTTCTCTAATAAAGCTTGTCACATGGGTTACCTCTTTACAATTAGAAAATGACAATTGCTGAAACTAAATAGTATTTTTCCCTTCTATACAAACCTGAGCTCCCTTACATTAGGAATTACCTTTGGCAAAGCTGGAAAATGGCCACTATACTCTTGAACAAGGTGGTTAGGCAGTAACTAGTAGGCGGATATACCTGCCTGCCTTGGTGTTAACATTCCAGTTTTGTTTCCTTTTGGCCCCAGGTTTCAGACTGAGGGGTGGCATTAGGTGGGCCTAGTGTGTAAAAGACCACCAGGTTTGTATAGTTAGATAATATAGAATTTACTTTCAAAAACTGTCATTTGTCCCAGCACAATATACAAACTATCAGTCCTTTACATTAGGAAGAATCAATGATTGAAGGGAGAAATCTGAGCGAGTCTCTTTGAACTGACTGGAGTTTGCCATACCTGGGCTGTTCCTCCTGGTCAAAAGAGCAAGGAGTACCATGCCCCTGACATACTGATTGGAGTATAGAACTACAAGAATAAATATCAGACTTTTGGGCCTTTTCAAGTGGGTAAGGAATTGTAACTCATATGAAAAAACACTAAGAAGAATCCTAATAGTTGGAGGCAGTAAGGCAAAGACTCAAAAAGGGTTTGTCTTAACGCCACTTTCTCCTTCCACCCCTTGCTAGAGGATGGAGGGGGATTGCTTCTATCATTGTGCAAAGAAAATGTGCAGACTTATCACATCAGACATCAGTTCCAAGAATAGCAGGTTTGAGTCCTATTCTCCACCTGATGGGAGAGAAGTAGGAGGATGTGGAAGGAGGAGGAGGAGAGGCCAGTCACTCATAATGCTTCTCACTTTCAGAACAGAACCACACCTTAGGTGCGATGTTACCTGTCCTGTTAAAGGAGCCGGGTAAGAAAACATGACTTGTTGAGCAGCCACCACACGGCCAAGGAAAAAAAGGTTCCATGGAATTGTGGGCAATACCCGAAGATATAAGTAGTACATAAATGTGGTCCGATGATGTATTTCTGTACCCAGACTGACAGATTCCTCTGGAATGCGAGGGATGGACTTTTTATTATTAATAGGTGTTAGTTTTTCCAGACCTCTGAGTCTCAAGTAGACTCTTCTCGGGCTGGTTCTCAGGGATCAATCCTGAGAATCGAGGGATGGACTAAGCCACTGATCCTGTAAGCTGTTGGTGGAAGTATACAGGTGATGTGGTTGCCCCTTGCAGAGAACCTCCTCCCAATCACTTCATAAAACCAATAGAAAGACATGTCTTTAGACACTTCTTCCTTGGCGAGTCAGTACAGTAAATCCCCCGTATTTGTGTTCTTGAGATTCATGGACTCACCTCTTCGCAGATTTTTCTGTGGAACCTATTTCAAAATCATTCGCAGGAGGACTAGCTTATTTGCAGGTTTTTCTGTGGAACGTATCTATAAAAATATCCGCAGGTCCCCACTATTAATGGATGTGAATTTTTTCATAAAGCAATATTCTGTATTTTCATCTGACTTTCTCCTCATTTGTCATTAACTGTAAGGGCCTCTGACGCTTAAGCTCTTTGCCAGAAGCCTTAGGAGAAGCAGAACGTTTAGAGGACATTTTAGTGGACGATTTCTAAGAATATTCTTAGTCCGTAGTAGTACATACTGCACAAACACGCAAAAACAAGAGAACATTGAATTCTATTAGGTCAATTGGGTATAAATTGCCCATATGTATACGTACATTGATATTCTGCGCATACTGTACATTTTATGAAATGTTTAAAGATGATTCTTAAATATTATACATATGTACATAGTATGGATGATATAAATACACAGAGCATATCTAAAATAGGTAAGACGATGGGAATATATTTGAACCCCTGTATTCACATTCTCAAGATTCGTGGACTCGCCTATTTGTGGTAAGCAGTCCCTGGTTAACAGCGGACTCGGTTAATGGCAATCTGGTTTTATGGTGCTCGTTTAGTGGCATAATATCAGCGATTTATGGCACCATAAGGTGCCAATAATAGAGTTACGGTGTCTTAACTTACCTAACAGAGGCGCCATTAACCAAAACTTGGTACCTTAAGCGCCACACATCACCAAGTTTCGGTTAATGGTAGTGCACCCTGCCGAGAACAGAACTCCAGCCGATAACCGAGGACTGCCTGTATTTTTCATATACAAATTATTCACAAATTACTGTACAGGCAGTTTCCCTGGGTTACGACAGGGGTTCCGTTCTTGAGATGCGTTGTAACCCGAAAATCAAGCCGGAATATCACCAAAAATCCTAAGAAAACCTTACTTTTAATGCTTTGGGTGCATTGAAAACTATGTAAACTGCATTCTTATTGCATTTTACATCCAAAAAACCTTCAAATATTGATTATTTTGCATTTTTGGTATCATATTTCTTCTGCCAGATGAGCGTTGTAGGCGTCGTAACCCTGGAAAAATTTCTGATGGATATAACTGAAAAGCACCTTAACCTCGGAACGTCATAAGCCAAACCCGTCGTAACCTGGGGACTGCCTGTATTTTCAAATAATTTTTGTGACTGATGCACTTTTTGTGATAAAACTATTACATAGAATAATATTCAGTTATAAGCATTTTTAAACGGTGTTCTTGTGTTTGAACAAACAAAATAGGCAGTTATAAGCATTTTTAGAGGGGTTCTAAGTACATATTCACAGATTTTAGCTATTCACTAGGGGGGTCAGAGACGCATCCTCTGTAAATACGGGGGGTTTACTGTAGCAAGGTAAGTATGTTTTCATCTGCGGTACATAGTATTTTTATGCATAAGTACTAAGTATATCTTTGTCACTACAGTAAATGCTGGCATATAAGGTGACTTGGCGTATATGACAACCACCCATGTTTTTCATGTAAAAATGTAGGTTTAGAAGTATGTTCTTCATATAAGATGACCCCAAATTTATTAGATTATAAATACAGGCAGTCCCAGGTTAACAGCGGACTCGGTTTATGGCAATCCGGTTTTATGGCGCTAGACAGCGATTTATGGTACCATAAACGGCCAAGTCTCGGTTATCGGCACCATAAGGCACCAATACAAGAGTTATGGTGTCATAATGTACCTAACAGAGGTGACATTAACTGGTTATGGACGCCATTAACTGAAACAAACTTGGAGCTATACGCGCCATAAATCACCGAGTTTCAGTTAATGGCGGTTTTCGCTTATCAGCACCCTGCAGAATGGAACCCCCCCCAATAACCACGGGGACTGCCTTAAGTACTTTCTTTCGGCTACACTAAAGGCCTTGGGCGCATAAGCTAACACTCTCTTTCTCTCAACTCCATTCATCACCTGCTCTTGAATCAGACATCCAACCATTAATGTACCACTAGCATTGGTATACACTTCCAACTTACTTGCATTTGGATTATAGTCCGCATACGCCACCTCCACATCTTTTACTACATCTTACGTGAATTTTTCAAACGCTTTCATCATTCTTTCATCCCACTTCAGCAACAGTGCTCTTCTTACATACATCCAGTCCATTTTGTCAATGGCTTAGATATGCCTAAACAATCTTTAACAAATTTCCTTCTAAATTCAACCAATCCCAAAAAACCCACGCAACTCGCACCATCAAGGGTCGCAGAAAATCTCTGACTTTCCCCACAAATTTTCCTGATTTTCGCAGCCAGAAGCAGTGACCATGTTCCCCCAAAAATCTACTTCTACAAACAACTCACCTTTGCCACTTTCCTTTCCACGCTTACTTCTTCCAACTTTCGCAACACTGCATTCACCAACCTTTTATGATCTCCCACTGTTTTACTTACCACCAAAATATTATCTGGGAAGACCATCACATTTCCATGATGACTCCGATACATACTTTCTTTTGGTTGCATGTCTACAAATAGCTGAGTGAGAACTGATGGTTCTTTAATAAATAACAATAGCTTTTGAACCTTGTGCTAAGACTGAGGATGAACCTAGCATAAGGTTCAACAGCTATTGTTATTTATTAAAAAACCATCAGCTCTCACACAACTGTATTTCTGGGTTCAACCAGTGTTCGCCGGTGAAAAGGATCCTGCTGCAGCACTTGTTTTCTAGTTAAATAGGTTCTAAATATACCAGAGAAAAAAACTAGCATGGTATGCTGAGGTTACTACCCTCGCGCGAGCACCCTAAGGGCGTCGGGTATAAAGTACAAGGCGAGTGGAAGCCACTATTCACAGGTCTTCTGCCAATTAGAGGTTTCCTTTCCAAAATCCCTCTCATGGGGAGAGCCGTCGCAGCGGCTACTTCCTCCCCCTCGCTACTGCTACTACCACCCAACCCAAGCGCCATCTGCAATCCTGTTTTAGACGGTGAGCTAAGCGCCACACTCTTTCTTGTGCTCGCTATTTTTGTGTTTTTGAAGACTATTCGAGATGGCATCTGCTGATCTTCCTTCTCTCCCATCGAAGTTGAGTACCCCAATTTCTGTTTTCGTAATTTATACGGCTGATGGGCTTTTCAAATTAGCCTTCGGCCCTGTAGAAAATATTGCAGGGCCGTCGGCATGGCCCGCCATTTTATAAGCGTCAGCAGGAACGTGTGGAATTTTTGGTAACCATATATATTACATAGTTTAAGATAAATCGAATGATATTATGCATTAAATGTACCAAAATTAAGTATTCACCTGTTTTTATTAGAGTTTTTGTTTCGTAGAGGTGCCAAACGCGCTCATGACGTACCCTGGGGTTAGTCTGGGGGTTAGACAAAGTTTGTTCAAAGTAATTTACCCCCCCCAGCTCAAGAGCGCGTTCGAACCAATCTCGTCATAATACTAAGTTATCATGTTTCAATAGGCTATTAGCAGTCTATCATATAGTAGGGGTGAGACAGTTAGAAATTCTTTCTCTCTTCCCAACGTAATTTTGCAACTCCTTCTTCTTCCTCTTCTTTCCGGGGCTTTTCCAAGCCCACCCCTACTTGGGACAGCTCACGGTCGGTCCGTCCCAAGGAAAAATCAGTGAGACCAAAATCCCTGCCCAAGGGATCAAAGCCGACTCCATCAGTGGCGACTGAGTCATCTCCGGCCCAAGGGCCGTCGACATCCTATGACAAGTCATCTGCTGCCAAGGATTCTCTCCCCTCTAAGGGATCGAGATCAAAGTCCGCCAAATCCAAGGCGACGGAGTCCAACGTAGACCATGAACTGCTCGCTAACCTTCTATTGTCGAGGGTTAGGGAAGCAGTAGATGAGAGGTTCAAGTCGTTGCTACGTGCCTCCGGATCTGAAGTCTCCAGCCAGTCAGTCTCTGACATGGTGGCCGAGAGAATAAAACCGTTGGAGAATATGATGACCGGATTTCTCCACTCCGGATCTCCGGCGTTGGCGATGGCGGTGCCGGATGCCTCCAAGCTTCCCCCCTTCCATAAAAGCAATCCGTGGCGGCTTGCTATGCATGCCCCATACGTCGATGGGAAGCTAACCATCGAAGGGTGTGGGACCCGGCCACTGGAGGACTTTGAGATCTTCCCAAAAGGTCTCCAGTTCCCTTTCCCCGGGTTTGTCAGACTAGCGGAGCACACGCTAGTGAGAGTTGACAAGGTCCCAAAGGAGACGGTGATCTTCCCGAGGGACCAAGTTGGTAGCCACGACGTACCGGGACGAACAAGTATTCTAGGTCCTGACAAAAAGTCTATTACAGACTTTCCAGTCAGACCTGTACGATTTTGGAATGACAAGGCGAACTTGCAGGAAATATGTCCTGGCGGAGGCTTCCATCAGACATGAGCCTAACAGATTGATAAAGGCATCAATTGGGGAGAGAACCTGTTCCCTCAGGTAGAGGTAGATAATGTCTTGCGAGAAGCCTTCAGGGCCAACCAGAGCCTCCGGGTCCGGTGGGGACTTCCCTTCAAACGGATGTTTGAAGCACCCGGACATCAAGCTAGAGCAAAGAAAAGGCCGAGGAGATACAATCCCTCTCGGTCACAGACAATTGTTCAGGTGGTCCCAGTATCACAAGTTAGGAAGCCTTCAACATCGAAAGCTCAGCCACAGCAGCAGTTTGTTCTGCTACAAACTCCGCCGGCCCAGCAACCCTCAACCTCCACAGCCATCATAACCTCCCCAGCCCTTAACCCCGCCTATGAAGCTAGGGAATCATTTTGTAGCTATAATAGGCATGCAGGTAGTAGCAGGGCCAGAGGTGGCTCCCGGCTATGAAGCGGCTCAAGGGGTAGAGGTTTCCGAGGAGGCAGAGGGTGCAAACCTGCAACCAATCAGTGAGAGCCCGCAGGTAGGAGGGAGATTATATCTCTTTCGAGATCATTGGACCTTCAGTCCATGGGCCCACAGTATAATCTCCAAGGGCCTGGGATGGAAATGGAAGAAAGGGCCCCCACCACCAATAAACTTCTTCCAGATCCCAACAGCGGACCTGGTAGAATATACCAAGGATCTCCTACAAAAGAATGCCATAAAGAAAATATGGACTCTAAAATTTCAAGGACGTCTGTTTACTGTGCCAAAGAGGGACTTGGACAAAAGAAGAGTGATTCTGGACTTGTCAAGGTTCAATTCATACATTCTTTGTGACAAGTTCCGTATGCTGACAGTCTCGCAGGTGCGGACCTTACTTCCCCGTGGGGCCGTCACCACCTTTATAGATCTTACAGATGCTTACTATCATGTTCCGATAGCAAGGAACTTCTCTCCGTACCTAGGTTTCAGGCTAGGAAACAAGGCTTACTCATTCAGAGTCATGCCATTCGGGCTCAATATTGCGCCCAGGATTTTCACCAAGTTAGGAGAGATTATAATCCCAGAACAAAGAACCAAAGGGATTATGTTGGTAGCCTACCTGGACGACTGGCTCATTTGGGCAGCCAGCATCGAGAAATGCCGCAGGTCGACAGCCAAAGTACTAGAGCTCTTGGAGTTTCTGGGATTCCAGATAAACAAGGAAAAATCATGAGGGCCTCGGTTCGCTACAGTTTACATCAATAACAGACGTCCTACTAAGAGCCAGATTGAAGGATATCAATCGAGTCTGAAGGAAGAGAGCCAACGTCAATCTCAGAGACAAAGTTTCAGTAATTCCACCCATCCTAGCAAAGAGGCTTCGCCCATGGACGAAGCACAGGAACTTGACCAAGGCAGTACTACTGCAATTCCCTCCACCGTCTTTGACATTTCATACAGACGCGTCACTGAGTGGCTGGGGGGGATACTCACAGTACAAGAAGGTTCAAGGGATATGGTCGAATACGGTCCGCCAGTTCTACATCAATGTGCTAGAAGCTATGGCAGTTTTCCTAACCTTAAAGCAACTAACTCCGGCCAGGAACAGCCATGTGAGAATAGTCTCGGACAGCCTAGTGGTGGTACACTGCATGCACAGAGGTGGTTCCAGGTCAAGCAAACTTAATCACGTGCTGATTGCAATATTTTCTTTAGCGGCGAAAAGTCATTGGCACCTGTCAGCAACCCACCTGGCAGGTGTCAAGAATGTGATCGCGGATGCACTCTCCAGGACTACTCCACTAGAATCAGAGTGGTCCCTGGACAAGAACTCATTCCAGTGGGTTTACAACCAAATCCCGGACCTTCAAGTAGACTTATTCGCCACAGAATCCAACCACAAGCTGCCATGTTATGTGGCAGCCAACCTGGACCCTCTAGCCTATGCCACAGACGCAATGACCATAGATTGGAACAACTGGCAGAAGATTTATCTATTCCCTCCGGTGAATCTTCTGATGGAGGTCTTGCACAAGCTACGATCCTTCACAGGACAAGTAGCATTAGTGGCACCCAATTGGCCAAAAAGCAACCAGTTTCCGCTTCTTCTAGAATGGAAGTTCCGACCCAAACGGATCCCTCACCCGAAACTGACACAGATAGTACAAACTCAAACTGTGTCAGCTTCCTCAAGAATTCTGAATGCCCTAACTTTATGGACTTCATGAAGTTTGCAGCCCAAAAGGACGCGAGTATCGATCTATGTAACATTGTATTTATAGAATCAGATAAAAGAGACTCAACTCTCAGGCAATATGATTCAGCTGTCAAAAAACAGGCCAAATTCCTGAAGGAATCAGAGGCCCACAAAATGACCACGAACCTGGCAATTTCGTTCTTCAGAACTCTATCTGAGAAAGGCCTAGCCGCCAGTACTATTACAACGATCATGTCAGCTTTGGAGAAAATTTTTCAGGTCGGCTTTAGTATTAACTTGTCAGATGCATACTTCTCCTCCATTCCAAGAGCATGTGCCTGCCTAAGACCAACTGACCGCCCACATATGGTCACTTGGTTCTTGAATGATGTACTCAAATTGGCTTCAGACACTAATAATGAATCATGCTCGTATAGTATAACCCTACTAAGAAAAACTTTATTCCTAATGGCTATGGCCTCAGGCGCTAGAATATCTGAACTCTCGGCTCTCTCACGAAATCCAGACCACATAGAATTCCTCCCGTCAGGGGAAGTACTACTATCCCCAGACCGAAGCTTCCTGGCTAAGAACGAGGACCCACAAAATAGATGGGTTCCGTGAAAAATCATCCCTTTGACATAGGACACATCACTGTGCCCTGTCACTACCCTTAGATCCTTCTTAGCCAGAACTTCCGCAACATCATCAGGTCGTCTTTTCATTAGAGAAAAAGGTGGCACTATTTCTCTTAAAGGTATTAGACAACAAATACTCTACTTTATTAAACAAGCCAATCCGGATACGGTCCCACATGTCCACAATATCCGGGCGGTGGCTACCTCTATTAATTATTTTCAAAATATGAATTTTGAGGACCTGAAGAGATATACGGGTTGGATATCCCCAGTAGTTTTTAAGCGCCACTATTTAAAGAATTTAAAAGCCCTTAAATTCCCAGCAATTGCTGCAGGGAGCATAGTCTTCCCCAAATAATGAATCCTATCATTCTTCTCCTACCCCTTTCTCCTTCCTGATACTCTCTCCTTCCTACCTGCCTCGCTCGTACTCCCCACCATACCTCTCTCCTCTGGGTTGGGAGGGCCTGGGCGTCATCCTGCCACGAAACCTTGTACATAGAATATTTGGTCCCCAATTGTTTTACAGACCGGGCTGTACATATCCTGGGAATGTGATATTGCCTTGAATATCCTGTCAATTTTATTACTAGTTCTAGGTCATAGTTTAAGTCTTAGTGTAAGTAGTAAGTAAGTAAGTTTAAATTTAAATGGACCTAGTGTAAATATTAAGTGAATAATTTAAGTTGAAATGAACCTTAGGTTTCATTAACTCCCTTATAAGAATACTTAGCATCTAGTAGGCTTGAATAGGCATTCTCTGGTAACTTTTCACCAGCGAACACAGGTCGAACCCAGAAAAGGGATTTTGATGAAGGAAAAATCTATTTCTGGGGGAAGACCTGTGTCGCCCAGTGAACCCAGCCCTTCCAATTAAGTTCCTCACCCTTACACCAATCCAAGCCAGGTGTCTAAAATCCAGGATTGCAGATGGCGCTCGGGTCGGGTAGTAGTAGCAGTAGCGAGGGGGAGGGAGTAGCCGCTGAAACGGCTCTCCCTATAAGAGGGATTTTGGAAAGGAAACCTCTAATTGGCAGAAGACCTAGGAATAGTGGCTTCCACTCGCCTCGTACTTTATACCCGACGCCCTTAGGGTGCTTGCGGGAGGGTAGTAACCTCAGCATACCATGCTAGCTTTTTTCTCTGGTATATTTAGAACCTATTTATACTAGAAAAGTGAGCAGCAGGATCCTTTTCACCGGGCGACACAGGTCTTCCCCCAGAAATAGATTTTTCCTTCGTCAAAATCCCTTTATTGTGGACCTGCAACCAATAATCATCATTTTTCAACACGGAAAACTATGCCCACCCAATATAAGTCCAAAGCAGTATAGAATCCAATCACACTTGTTGCTCCTGTTAGGATTACAACTTTACCGCAATCAGAACCATCCATAGGAGGGGAAGGGACTCTTTCAGTACCAGGAATAAGATGGTATTAGACAGCACAGTGGACTACCTAGTCAAGACTCCTATAACAGAAAAAAATGCAAACTTAGAAAATGAAACTTTAAAAAAATAAATAAATAAATACTTTTACATAAGGAAATATTAGACTTTTTCATACAAACCAGCTCACAAACCCATTGCCTTTAATTACAACCCATTTCTCCCCTATACTGACAAAGTAAACTTCTTTTCCCTTTCTGTATAAAAATACCCAAACTACCACATGGTTACCACAAATCATAGGTTTGTATATTAATAAAAATCAAGCACGCTATATTCAGCATATACACAAAGTAAAAAAAGAAATGTTCCCACCATGAAAAGCAAGTTTAATAACAGTCAGGCAAAGAGCTCACAAAAACACATCGGCATCATGATGGCTGAAAGCAAATGGAAATGTTTACATCTGGGCAGGCAGGTATTCTCCCCTACCGAATAGTAGTTACTGCTTAACCACCTAGTTCAAAAGTTTAGCGGCCGCTTTCCAGCTTCGCCGAAAGTAATTCCTAATACAAAGGACTGATGGTTTACATATCTTAATATCAATTGAATTCACTGCCCATCTTTTCGAAGACAATATACCAACAAAGGATCTCAACACTTCTTTGCTAATAGTGGGAGAATCTGACTGGATTTCTTCTTTTTCCTCAAAACCTCTGGCAACTAGGCATATTATAATTTCTTTTTTCATCACAGTTTTCTTTTTCTGTTAACATTGGATGAGTTGGTTACATGCTTGACTACCAATCTCAGGGTCCGTGTTTGATTCCCTGCTCTGCCAACGCAAAATTAGAGGAATTTATCTCAGGTGATAAAAATTCATTTTTCAGTGTGGTTAGGATCCCACAATAAGCTGTAGGTCCCACTCCTAAGTTACCAATTGGTTCCTAGCCAAAAAAATATTTAATCCTTCGGGCCAGCCCTAGAAGAGCTGTTAATCAGCTCAGTGGTCTGGTAAAACTAAGATATACTTAACTTACCACCCATCGTACTGATAATGCCTTTTGACCCAAGTTAGGAATTTCCTCATAAACACCAAAATTCTTCCAAGTTTTTAGTTCTTCTTGTTTTGCTTTATGGAGGCCGGCCAGCTAATGCCATTTTTTAAGGACAGGACTTTGACATTAATACCACTTAATAAGGTGACTTGGGACATCTCCAAACCGCATATGATTTTCGCCTCTGACCTTCGGTTTTGTGACGCCAGGACAATTTATCCCGAAAATAACCATTTTCAAAATCTACCTCTTCCTTGATATTTAATATTAAGACCTGGGATTACTACCATATATAGACCTGATGTAGACCTCCAATCAAATGAAGTTTTTTTTTTCTAAGTCATTTTTTTTGCTAGAAAGGAATTTTTCATTATGGTAAAAAAAATAAACCTTATAAATCAGGAAAATAAATTCATAAAAAAAAGACAAAACCAAATTTTGGAAAAAAGGGCTCTATTTGATTGTTCTATAATGTCTTTCTAATACTATATCGTAGCCTAGGGCACTCCTTCCTACGCAAGTCTCTTCTCTCTCCTTCACTTACTCGGTTTATTAAAGCGAATTTTCTTCGTCTGTATGTTAGCGAGATGTTTTGCTTGTCTTTTCCTCATTGGCATGACAAAATTCTTGCCAAAACAAAGATAAACATACGTAAAAGCAAGCGAATGTCAGAGGTGAAACTCAAACATGTACACTACATGAGGTTTATTCATGACTGCATTTTTTGCCCTATACCCCCCATATACGTATAGGGGTTCTGGCCGACCCCCTTTACAAGTTCCTGACTTTCTGTGTTTTCACAAGCCATTACAATTTCACTGGGTTCCTGCACTTCATCTTTGGAAACTGGAACCCATTTTTCTACATCTCTGTTCCAGTCAATGGTTGTTATATGTATGTCCAATACATATATTAAATATTTCTCTAACTACCATATTTTCATGTGAACAGTTCCTATCTGCCATTCATCAGACCCTTTCAGCAGGAATCTTACTCTCTGGCCAACCTTTGGAATACTTTTGACTGTTAAATTATCTTGGATGAAGTGAACCTCAACTTTGGTGTGGTTCTCTTGTTCTTCATCTTCATTTTTTTTTCCACTGGATTTACAACTGCTTCTATCTCATTCTTCTTAATATATATTTTCCATTTCATCCTTTTTATTTTTATGCATCAATATATCAACCAACGTATTCCTTTCTTCTTCAATGTTTCTATCAAAACTGTATGGTACTTCCTGAACATGTGTTTCATGTACTCTTATAGTATTTGAACCATATTTCAAAATTATTTTTGCCATTTTGACCAATGACTGTTGCTGGTCCTTTCCATTCCTTCAGCTATTCCCTCTTAAAATATATTTAATCTCCAATCTTAAGGACTTTACCAGAGGGCCTTACTTGTGTTTGAGTGGCCATCGTATTTTCTCAGAAGCTTCAGTAGCAATAAAGGCTTATCTTGCAGAGTGGCAAGCATTGAGATGTTTGGCAACCATTTCAATAGATGTTGTACCCTCCAGTGCAGGAAGCTCATCATTCATGGTATATGGTAGGTTAGGATTCCGCCCATACACGAGTTGATAACGGCTAAAAACCCCTACCACTTTGAGACAATTTTTAGCATTGACTGCCCATGACAAAGCCACTTTTAAAGACAGCTCCAGTTGCTTTGCCATCATTTTTGTCACCTTTTTGTCTATAACTGCATGTTTATGCTCACACAGTCCATTATTGAAGCAAGAATATGCTACTGTATGGTTCACTTGAATGTTCAATGTTCTCAAACATTTCTAGAAGCGTATTGTTGGCAAACTCTGCACCATTATCACACAAGTATTTCACAGGGGGTCACAAACCAGTTTTCCCAACCATGTCTCCATAATTTTATTTATTATCTCCTTGGGTTCTTTACTTCTTGTCACATAAGACTTTGAGAACCTCGGTGCCATATCCTCCATATGCAGAAAATATATATATCCCCTTTTTTGTACTCCTTTAGGTCTAATACCACTACTTCAGCGAACTCCTTTGCCATATTCAGCTAACAATTGGCCTTGATGGTGTTTTTATATTTCATGCATATCTCACAGCTATTTGATACTTCTCCAGCATACATGTAGCACATTTCATCCTTAACAACCAGCATCCTTCAACAACCAAATCAGTTTTTTTTTATGTGGGATTCCCGAATTGTTGGTGCAATTCTCCTATCTTCTTTTCCTTTTCATTATCTCTCATGGTCATCATTATTTCTTCTGCTTTCTTCCAGGCTTCTTTCTCATCCATTATTGGAAGACAATAGTGTCCTGAGGAAGTGCACCTCAATTTCAACTTTTTTTCATGAATTTCTGCAGTAACATTTTCTTTTTCTAAATCCAATTTCATTTGCCCTCTCCTCATTGGTATTTTACTGAATTAAAAGGGGGATATAGCAGTTCACCACATCTGCTATCACACTTGCTCTGTCACATATGTTCACTGGAAATTTTTTCTTCATCATATACTTGTACACATTACCATCACCAAACATAAACTTTTTTTCATTTACTTTCTCTTCTATTCTCATTTTTTTCTCATCCGACAAAGACTGTGTATTCTTTTAACTACTAATCACTACCACACTGTGTAGAACTGCAAGCTGTGCCCAGGATAGCACAATTAATAGATTCTCTCTTCAACACTGACATCAATTTTGGGTTTTTAATAAATGAATATAACTCTTCCTCCTTTACATTCCTTACCTACACATCTTTTGGACATACTGGAGACAGGTGGTACTCTGATCCACACACATAATATTTCCTAACCTTACTATAAATGTCAACTGAGTTTCTCCGCCTATTTGTTTCACTTCTGTTTGCTATGCTTCCTCTTCCTCTGTCTCTAAACCTTCCCTGTCCTCTCCCATGTGTAATGACATTTACCTCCTCTGTGCTAAATACTGGTTCAGATTTTATCATCACTGCAGGGGTATCACTCTCACTCCTGTTTGACACTGCACCCAATGATAACACTTCTTGACTACCAAAAAATTTCCTAAGGGCTCACTGCATGAAATCCAACATTTTATCCGTTTCACTAAAGGACACTGCTGTCAACACTATTTGTTTATCTTTAACCTCTTGCCCTGCATTGTCTAATAGTTTAAATGCTAAAATACTTTTTGTATACTTAGTTTGTATCTATCCAGAACTGCACTTCTCTTCACAAATTCCAAAATGTTTTGTAGCTGTCAAAATATTGTCCATGCTTCATACACTGCTGACATCTCATCCTTCTTGTACCATTTGTCCCGTGTTTTAGCGAAACTTTCATTCCATCTTCAACTGTCACCTTCTCAATTTCCACTTCCTTGAAAATCTTGCTTCTTACCTCGCTTACTTCTGGGAACGACAAGGCAACAACCACAGCATGTTTCTTTTTCTCGATACTTGTGACAAGCTGCCATGCTTTCAGCTCATTTTCAGCAGTCATAGCCTTTATCAACACGGAAAACTGGCAACAAAAACTGGCAACACCAGCCGGCCGCCACAGTCGCTGACGCTACTCATATTTACGACGTCTTATCTTCTAAACTACTCATTAATCTCTTCCTTCCTGCCACAACCACACTATGCTACCATTTGCTGAATGTGTAGACCAGTGTGGTAGCATAAATCAAATGCAGACATAAAAAAATTAGCTTTATTTACCTCGGAGGTCTAAGGAGATCCAACCTACCAAGTGCCTACATCATTATGCTTCGCCCTGGTCCAACCCTCACAACCTAAACATAAACAAACATCATAAACAAATGACAAGTGTGAAGCATAACGTCATGCACAAATACTCTCAACATAGTTAACACATATACTGCTTATGAGGATAAACTTTGTGCTCTCTCTCTTCTCTCTCTCTCTCGTCTCTCTCTCTCTCTCTAACTCTCTCTCTCTCTCTCCCTCTCTCTCTTTCTCCTGGAAAGCAAGAGAGCAAATGGCAAAGTAATGAACAGGAAGTGCATAGTTTACCTTGACAAGAGCATACAAGTAAGTACAGTACATATACACAAATACATACACAGACTGAAAAAGATATGAAGCTAACACTAAACAACTGGATCAGGTAGTCACAATATTGTAGTGCATTAGATAAATGTCAATATGAGAGAGAGAGAGAGAGAGAGAGAGAGAGTTTACTTAGCAAGATGTATAAATGGAATGGAATATATACGTAATCTAGGACAAAGGTCAAGCACTGGGACCTATGAGGTCATTCAGTGTTGAAGGGGAAACTGAGAGTAGGAAGGTCTGAAAGGTTTAACGGGAGGGAAAACCTCACAGTTGCACTATGAATCAACTGCTCAGAGAGAGTGGACAGCAAGATGGAAGAGACAGCATATGATTGGGGGTACAGTAAAAGGAATGAAAGAGGTTGCAGCTGGGGGCCAAAGGGACGCTGTAAACAACCTTAAGTAATGCCTACAGTGCACCATGTGAGCTGCACTGATGGCAATACGCCCCTAAGGGGCAAGATGTATAAATGTACCTTGTATTATTCTAATACAGTACACACATTTTTTAATAATTTTCTTACACTTAACCTACAATATTGTTTATAGTTTGTAATTTGCAAATGTGAGGACTCAATTTGCTATATATTTCAATAACATTGAAAGCTTACATGTAAATACAAATTTTTTCTTCTTAATATTCCATTTGGAAATGGGTGGATTTCTTGTAAGCTCTGGGGTCTCATAAGCCATCACATACAGTACTCACTATTAGCAACTGCTAACTGCAAAGCCAGCAATCCAAGAAATGCTTACAAAGCAAAACCATGTGCTAAGAAGTAAACATTATATTTCTTTCATATACAAAAGGGATAAAAATTATAGGAACAAATGAATTATGAGTTAGGAATAACAATGAATAAAGGTGAGCTAGAAGGGAAAGAAAGTATGGGTTATTCATCAGTTGTTATCAGCACTACAGAAACATGAAAAATGTGGCAGGTGACTGATAAGTATCTGGGCTTGCAGTGATGGTCATTTTGGCATATGTGAGTGGTGAAGCTGTGGAAAAACAAATAAATCCAAAGATTTCTTTTAAGAATTTGTCCCCAAAGACCAGCACATTATATCTGTGCTGCATCTACTTCATACTGTATGAGCACAAGAAACTGATAAGGAGTGGTTTGCTGATGAGATTAAAAACTTAAAATTATTCTCCTTTCCATAGTAATGAAAGTTATAACTATGCTCCAGGTTTAACCTACTTCAATTTGTTATCATTAGGTTATTTTTCTACAGTCTCTTATTCACCAGACTGGATTGCAGTGATTTCACACAAAACTTAAAATGATCACAAACAGTTCTGCTCCAAAGATCTGATGAAATATTAGGTAACAAAACTGAGTTTTCTTACTGGAAAATATTACATTTGGAACCATCACTGTTATCTACATCCTCCAATAGTATATGTCCTATTACATGATGTTCTCCAGAATAATCATTAAGTACTTTTACTATTATTGTATTTTTCATAGCTAGTCAAAGTGTAGAAATACATGGAATCTGTGCATATGGCATCCAATGTGTAGATGAGGAATTTTTTTACCTAAGCCCATGTTTTGTTTCATATTAACAGTACAGAAATCCTGTGAGCGTTACCGTATTTATATGGCCTTCCAGGACTCGTGCTCATGTTCCTCTGGGTCAGATGCAGATTGCAGATGTGCTTCATGCCCATTCCTCTGCATCATCATCGGCTGTTTTATGTATAATGCTGGTCTGTCTCTCTCAGGGGGATATTGGCTTTCTAGGATAGGCGTATTCCTCCTATTCCCAACACAAATTTTAATGATGGAGGATTGCGTTGGTCCCGTCTCCTTGCACAAGACCAGTCATGATTTGCTGTCTCGTCGTATAGCTAACTCCCTCCCCTTTATCCTTACAGATAAATATGATTCTTTTTCCTTTCTCAGGATAGAAGATATATTCTTTCACTGAGGAGGAAGTCATATTATTTGTTTCTTTTCAGGTTTTACAGTTGTCAGCCCTGCTTCTCACCTTGAATTTGGGCGGCAGCAGCGTTCTGCTCAGACCTTGAGAGCCTCTCTGCTTTGCTTCCCTCTGACAGAGTTGCCACTTCACTAATTCTGGTATGCTCGTTGGTACTGTGAAGAGAGTTTGGAACTTAGTCAGTCCTGTTAGCAGTGTGTTCCTTTCTATCCTTGGAGCCCCTTCTAGCCCTCTTACGCCGGAGCCCTAAAAATCAAAACGTCTCCCGTATGCCGGGCCCGGTTTGGAGTGAGCGCGGAAGTGGAAAAAATAATTTTTTCAAAAAATTACAGCGCGCGTACTTTTGAAGATTAAGAGTTCATTTTTGGCTCCTTTTTTTGTCATTGCCTGAAGTTTAGAATGCAACCATCAGAAATGAAAAATAATATCATTATCATATGTAAATGATGCGATATATGGTAGCGAAAAAAAAAATTCATACATAATTGTATTCAAATCACGCTGTGCAGAAAACGGTCAAAGCTAACCAGTTACTTTTTTTGCGTTGTATTGTACACTAAATTGCGATCATTTTGATATATAATACATTGTAAAACAATAAAAGCAACACCGGAAAAATATTATCACAAAATGATGTACGAATTCGTAACGCGCGGACGCAAAAAAAATTTTTTTTCAAAAATTCACCGTAAATCACAATATTGTTCTAGAGACTTCCAATTTGTTTCAAAATTAAGACAAATGATTGAATATTATGATACTGCAAGAGTTTTAGATTAAAATTGCAGATTTTGACCATTTCGGACGAGTTAAAGTTGACCGAATCTCGAAATTTTTATATATATTTTTTTCTATATGCACATATTTCGGAAATGGAAACAGCTACAACCTTTAATTATTTTTTGTTGTATTCTTCATGAATTTGCGCACATTTTGATATATGAAACTGTATAAAACGGCTAATATGAAAAGGAGCAAATATTAGGATAATGCGATTTACGCATTTCGGAGATTTTCGGCCGCGAAGCGGCGCGCGGAGGGAAGAAAGATATTTTTTTTCAGAAATTCACCATAAATCACAATATTGTTCTAGAGACTTCAAATTTGTTTCAAAATGAAGATAAATAAATGAATATTACTACGCCGTAAGAGATTTAGCTTACAATTACGTTTTTGACCATTTCAATTGCGTCAAAGTTGACCGTACTAGTATTTTTCCAATTATCGTAATTTATATGCAGATATTTCAGAAATGAGAAAAGCTACAACCTTTAATTATTTTTTGTTGTATTCTTCATGAATTTACGCACATTTTGATATATGAAACTGTATAAAACGGCTAATATGAAAAGGAGCAAATATTAGGATAATGCGATCTACGCCTTTCGGAGATTTTCGGCCGCGAAACGGCGCGCGGAGGGAAGAAAGATATTTTTTTCAGAAATTCACCATAAATCACAATATTGTTCTAAAGACTTCAAATTTGTTTCAAAATTAAGATAAATAAATGAATATTACTAGGAGGTAAGAGATTTAGCTTACAATTACGTTTTTCGACCATTTCAATTGCGTCAAATTTGACCGTACATAGTTTTTTTCCAATTATCGTAATTTATATGCAGATATTTCAGAAATGAGAAAAGCTACAACCTTTAATTATTTTTTGTTGTATTTGCCATGAATTTGCGCACATTTTGATATATGAAACTCTATAAAACGGCTAATATGAAAAGGAGAAAATATTAGGATAATGCGATCTACGCATTTCGGAGATTTTCGGCCGCGAAGCGGCGCGCGGAGGGAAGAAAGATATTTTTTTCAGAAATTCACCATAAATCACAATATTGTTCTAGAGCTTCAAATTTGTTTCAAAATGAAGATAAATAAATGAATATTACTAGACCGTAAGAGATTTAGCTTACAATTACGTTTTTCGACCATTTCGATTGCGTCACATTTGACGTACGTAGTTTTTTTTCCAATTATCGTAATTTATATGCAGATATTTCTTCCAGAAACTGAGAAAAGCTACAACCTTTGTTTAATTATTTTTTTTGTTGTATTTGCATGAATTTGCGCACATTTTGATATATGAAACTGTATAAAAACGGCTAATATGAAAAAAGGAGCAAATATTAGGATAATGCGATTTACGGCCATTTCGGAGATTTTTCGGCCCGCGAAAAAACGGCGCGCGGAGGGAAGAAAGATATTTTTTTTCAGAAATTCACCATAAATCACAATATTGTTCTAGAGACTTCAAATTTGTTTCAAAATGGAAGATAAAAATAAAATGAATAATACTAGGTCGTAAGAGATTTAGCTTTACAATTACGTTTTTCGACCATTTCCATTGCATCAAAGACCGTTGACCGTTTGTACGTAGTTTTTTTTTCCAATTATCGTAATTTTATATGGCAGGTATTTTCAAGAAATGAGCAAAAGCTACAACCTTTAATTATTTTTGTTGTATTCTTCATGAATTTACGCACATTTTGATATATGAAACTGTATAAAACGGCTAATATGAAAAGGAGCAAATATTAGGATAATGCGATCTACGCCTTTCGGAGATTTTCGGCCGCGAAGCGGCGAGCGAAGGGAAGAAAGATATTTTTTCAGAAATTCACCATAAATCACAATATTGTTCTAGAGACTTCAAATTTATTTCAAAATGAATATAAATAAATGAATATTACTAGGCCGTAAGAGATTTAGCTTACAATTGCGTTTTTTGACCATTTCGATTTTGCATCAAAAGTTGACCGTACGTAGTTTTTTTCCAATTATCGTAATTTATATGCAGATATTTCAGATATGAGAAAAGCTTCAAACCTTTAATTATTTTTTGTTATATTTTTCATGAATTTGCGCACATTTTGATATATAACACTCTATAAAATGGCTAATATGAAAGGAGCAAATATTAGGATAATACGATCTACGCATTTCTGAGATTTTCGGCCGCGAAGCGGCGCGCGGAGGGAAGAAAGATATTTTTTTCAAAAATTCACCATAAATCACAATATTGTTCTAGAGACTTCAAATTTGTTTCAAAATGAAGATATAAATAAATGAAGATTACTAGACTGTTATGTATTTTGCTTACCCAAAAATACCAACATAAAAAAAAATTAAAGATATATATATATATAAATATATATATATCATATATATATATATATATATATATATATATATATATATATATATATAGATATATATATATATATATATATATATATATATATATATATATATATATGTGTGTTTCTTTATTTATTACATTTTCCGATTCTGGTACGAATACATAAATAAAAGGAATGCAGGTGACACTTTTCTTTTTGCATACAATGAATATCGTATTCATGCATAGATACTGAGATATAAAAACTTGAAAATAAATAAAAAATAAATATAAAACAAATGCAGAATACTCACTCCTAATCCTGACTCTTCGTTCTATTCTTGTTTTCTCCCTCCTCCATTGAAGAGTCTTGCATTTTTTTCCTCTCGACATGACGAGGTACAGGTGGAGGAGCAGACGCGCCGCCCTTAACGGCCGCTGGGATAGGGCGCGGTTCCGTGCGCCCATCCCTTGACCGCCGCTGAGTCGCACTCCAATAGAAGACCGCACTGTGGTATTGGCGGTCACACTCCCCGAACCTGCATAGAGCTATCTTGCAGGTGCGACAGAAGAAACGGGTGTCTCTCCTTCTGCCATTTCATATGGCACACCGGCACCGTTTCTGCCTGCGCCCTTCTAGGAGATCCAGTGTGTGATCCCCTGGCATCAGCCGACACGGAGGGTCCACTACCCACGACGAAGAAAAGGGGCGACGGGTGGGGGCGTCAGCAGGGGCGGCGGCAGCAGGGGCTCCGAGCAGAGCGCACAGGCGCAGCAGGGGCGTCAGCAGCAGGGGGGGCGGCAGCAGGGGCTCCGGCAGCGGGGCGGCGGAGCAGGGGCGTCGGCAGCAGGGGCGTCAGCAGCAGGGCGTCGGCAGCAGGGGCGGCGGCAGAAGGATGGACCGAAGTTGGCACCCCGAAGGTCTGCCCTTTCCTCTATGGGTAGATCTACAGCTCGGGGCAGGGGGGCAGACATGGAAGGCCACTCATTGGGATCAAAGTTGATGAGGGCTTCCCCGGCTGCCTCGAGGAACTGTAAGTGGCTCATCCTCCGTAGATCGGGTGACCGTAGTACCCACAGTAGAGTACGTAGGCATTTTGGAGGGCCAACTGCAGAATGTATTTCAGGAGCTTTTGGGTCCATCTCCTGGTTCTCCTGGCGAAGGGATAATATTGGATGAGTTGATCAAAGAGATCAACTCCTCCCATGTGCCTATTGTAGTGCCCAATGACGGTAGGGCGCTCTAAACGAAACTGCTCATACACAACTCGGCCCTGTCGACGCGTCTTCTTCCGCTGCACGATCTCCTCTTGGACAGGTTCATGGCTCGTCGTAATCATGGGACCAAGAGTCGGACACCCTTCCAACAGATGACGAAGACAGCTCCCTTCCGCCGCCACTGTGTCTCTCCTCTTGCCAGATGTTGCTGATGGCTAGCGTACCTCTTGAGGGAATTCGGGGCCCCACGCACCAACCAACCGAAGGGTACCACTGACGTGAACACCTGCATCATACAGTTCCTGGCCAGGGATACCGAGTTATAATAATTATCCATAAACAGGTGGTATCCCTGGTTACGGAAACGATCCACAAGCCCGAAAACAGTTTCACGCATCGTGGAGAAGACCCTGGAATACACCGAAAAGTCCACGACGTAGCCAGTGTTGGCCTCGGTAATAAAAAAAAATTCACGCCATATTTCTTCGGCTTCTTGGGGTTATACACTTTGATGCTTAGACGTTCCCTTTGTAAGGCATCATCCCCTCATCTAAAGAAAGGTTCTTTCCAGGAATCACGAGAGTTTTACAGCGTTCACGAATATATTCCAACACTGGGCGCACTAAAATGAGGCGATCAGAGTTATTCCGGGGTATGGCCCTTCGGTTGAAGGCGTTGAAATATCTGTCCAACGCCAGGAAAGTATCACAGGGCATAATGCCGGGCACATAGGGCGTACATAAAAGAAAATTACGCCTCCAATACATCCTGACGTCGGCAGCAGGAAATCATCCAAAAAAAACGTGGAGCCCCAAAAAATGCGCCATGTCAGGGAGGTCGCAGCCTCGCCAGTGATAAGATAATGTCGTGCGTAGTTCATCACGGCAATACCTGGCGTAGTCCACCGTCTCTGCTACCAGGTACTCCAGCAATTCCCGCGTAAGGAAAAGCTGAACAAAACCCAAAGCAGTCAGGGGAACACGGTACGGTGAGCCCAGGATTTGCCGTAAATGGATGCATGGTAGGTGGTGTGGGGTCCTCTGTCACCCATCGTCGCTCTCGGACGACCCTAGGCTAGCACGACTATCCGACCTTCTACGTGCCCTGCGCGCGCGCGCAGCGCGCGGGCACGATTTCCCACACGAACCCCCCTCACTGGCCCATCTCCCTCACTCAAGCCTTCGCTTTATGTATTCCCCATCATCATCGCCAACAAAACTTGATCCTAAATCATCGTCCTCCCCCTCCTCAGATTCCCCTCATAAGCACTATAACTACTAAATTCTAGTTCACTTTCGGGATGTGACCCTCGAACGGACATTGGGGGCAAATAATCCTCGTCATCACTATGATCGGGAGTAATGTCCTCGTCACTGGATGACCAACCGCCATCAAAATGAGGACTTGCCAAATGCTCTCGATCGAGCTCCGATAAATAATCGTCAATGTCTCTTGGTTTGAGCCCTCCCAAATTCCTACGAATGCCCCTAAGGATGGCACGATGTTTCCTTGGGGTTACTAACGGCAAATGAGACACATTCGAAGCACTTTCATCGACACGTGGTCGCACAGAACGGCGTTGAGGAGCGAGGTCAGGTTGGGTGCTGGGTCCTTCGCCAGCATCCAAGTCCAAAACTCTTCTAACACGATCCCTTCCGACTGGGTAAAAACAAAACGCCTTTCGCGTGTCATACGACGGTCAGACATCTCTATGAACGTTCTGTACCAACACAAATGTTCAAAGTCTCGCACAAGCTCAGTCAAACACGATTGCGGCAAAAGATCGCTGACGGATGATGCTACGATGATGCTGGCTGGAGCGAGAAGGAAGGATTCCGCGCATGCGCACTTGGGTCACGCTTCAAAACAAAACAAGGCCTTGATCCGTGATCTCCCAGCATCCCCCAAGGCGCGTGATTCAAAAGTTTTCGGCTGGTAGGCCTATAAGTATTTTTCCGCGAATTTTAAAAAAAACTTTTTTGAGTCGACGTATGGTACGTCCAATCGGCATACGGGAGACATTTTGACTCGACGTTTAATACGTCCAATCGGCGTAAGAGGGCTAGTAGAAAGGTGGTTACAAGATCACTAAGGATCTGAGATGCTCACTGAGTTGGTTGCTGATCTATAAATATTACTGGCATTTTCCCTCTCCTCAAAGAACCCCGACTTCACGGAAACATGAAAATTGCAGTACATATTGCTAAAAGGGTTTACCAGTAAATCTTACTATACTGTAGTAAGGTAGTAATGATGAAGTTCCAATTGCTAGACATCCTCTGGGGGGCTTTTCCACAGTCCAATGGTGTGAGGAATAAAGGGATAAAGGGAATCAATGACCAATTGTAAATGTGAAAAATCTCTGTTGAAATACAACTTATGGAAAACTTACAAACAAAAGACCATCTATCAATGGTCCAAGTCATAACTGCTACTATTAGGAAACAGAAACCGACCACAACGAACCACTCTATCTAAAGGAGATAAATCTCTGGCACAAACAGACATCCACACCAGAGAAGAGTATTCAAGTAAAAGAAGTACAAATGACCTTAAACAGGTTGCACTGATTTTATAACTGTTATAAATAAATGAAGCCTTACAAACAATACCTAACTTTCATGCGACATTTGCTGAACCTTTTATTACGAGCTTCTCAAAAGTTAGATGCGAGTCACAAGTTACACCTAGAATAGTTAAAGCTTCAGACTCATTGAGCAAAGATCCATCCACCTGAAGGGGAGGATGGGACAGAAAACTGTACAATATCTGCTAATCAATAGTATTTTTGTTTTACTGGAGTTCAGCCTCATACCCCACCGACTTCATCCTTCCCTGATCCAGTCTATGTCCTGATTGAGGCTAAGGGTCCCTACATTTTTCATGAGCCAAGACTTTACTACACTAACAATCTTGTTTTCCAAGCCAAACCCACATCACTTGTATGGTACACTAAAGTTAACAGTGGACTAAGAAAGCTGCCCTTTGGAACTCCATACACAATAGGTGTAGGTTCACTAAAGATCCCATCCACAGCAACTCAATGCTACCTACCTGCAAGGAAATCTTGAAGTAATCCTAAAACATATCAATCCATCCCAAGATTCTGATGTTTATAATTAAGTGCCTTGTGATTTACTAAATCAAAAGCAGCACTAAAATCTATTTAAATTACTCTGCACTCAAAACTCTTATCAAGGTTCCATTGCAAATGGTTTGATACGTCTAAAAGAGCATCACAGGTACTTAACTGCTTCCTGTATGCATATTGACTATTAGCTAACAATCCTTTAGATTCAAAATACTTATACTATAGCGGCTTAAAAATAAGTTTTTCAGCAACTTTGGAGAGCACAGGGAGAATACAGATTGGCCTGTAGTTACTGCAATCTGCAGATATGTCACTCTTTGGAACAGGCACTGTATTACTAAGCTTACGCTCATCCACGACACTACGTTGACATAAAAATCTATAGAATCTAGTAATCAAAATCAAATACGAATTTAAGGAGTATTTCCTTCCAACCTATATGTTAATCAATGATAAATCTGTACCTTCCAACCTATAAGTTAATAAATGATAAATCAGTGATTGAAAACCAATGATATATGAAAACTGACTTACCTTATTCGTAAATAACACACAATGCTTCTCTTCACAAATTTAAATATGCACCTTACTATTATAGGAAATTGTATCATATAATTTCTTTCAGGGAAAATACAAACCCTTGAAGCCTTACCTTTCTCTAAAGTTCTTTCTAGACAACAAAGATAAGTTAATACAAAAGCCTTGCTCTAAATGCAAATAAAACCACTTACTTTCCATTCCCACTAGCAAAAGGTTAGAAGTTAATGGGCCCCAGTTGTGCTTTTTCTGTTGAAAACATTTAACCACGCCAAATTGAACTGCAGAAAAATCTAAAACAATTCCACGCCCAAAGGTATTATTTAAACCTTGCTGTAGATACACCCTGAGGAAAAAGTACATGTAATAAATGAAAATATTAAAACTCAGACTAAAAAATAAAACACAATATCCATATTAAACTAATTCATAACAAATATAATTTGAAACCTAATATGTTATGTACTACTAATGGCTTGCAATTCTTTCATGCTGTACCATCCCCACCCCCAACCCTACATTAAACTGGGATCTGAAGAGTTGCATATTGTTATTTATGACCCAATAAAGAAATCTGAATGGTTTCCAGGAAAATTCATTCAAATATCATGGTGCAAAATAATTCTCATATGGGGATTGCCAAACTCTATCCCATTTCTTTTATAGCACCTCAAATGATCATTGTACAACATACAGGTTAAAAACAATTTTTCACATACAAACTAATCACTTTACAATATCCTGATCTGTTACTAGCAGCAATCTCCAGACATGTCTCGGAAGAACACGGTCCTGCTTTCGACTTGTATGACCAAGTACCCAGTGCCCCTGTTGGTAGAACTGGTCATTATCTGAGTAGTCTGAACCAGCTGCAATCAGAGTGGATAGGGAGGTGGCCAATGTTTTGTAAAGTGATGGGTCTTTATGTAAAAGAAACTTATGTATTTTTAAAAACTTACATTTGTTTCAAAACAAACCCAATATTGGGGCTTAAAAATTTCTTGGAAATGTAAGAGGGTCACAGAACCAGTAACTGCTACTTTAAGGAAAATTTATCCTATAGTCTTGAGAATAACAAGGAGTAATGACCTAGACAAGGTCTTTTTTTAGTAAGGTCATGGGTTATACTGTACCTTCTTTGTGTAAAAACATCTAAAACAGAGGAACATGACACTTTCCCATAAAAGTAAAGTGTAAGAAGAGCCTACCTCATATTTATCCCTAAGGGTCAGAGGGGGGCTTAGCATGAGAATGATGATCAGTCTGCCCACCCCACTCCCCTTCCCTGCCATTAAGGTTTCAGTACAACTTGGCTCACACACTATAGGTTCAAGAGAGTATAAATCTAATGATTTATGAGTAAAATTTAAATTTTTATATAAAAGTAAGACTTCATATATACTTACCCAGTAATTACATGGCAAAGAGTTTCACTCATTTAACAGCTAAAATTTTAAATTCGTGGGTCGTGCTAGTTTCTTTCGGGATGGGTGCCTAAGACCCTGGCCCCTTTCAGGGGAAAGAGAGGAACAACTAGGCAAAGAGCTCAATTTGTTTATGCCCTTGTGTCCATGTGAGGGGAGGAGTGCAGGCTCCGATTACGCATATGGTAATTACTGGTTAAGTACAGTAGTATATAAAAATGACATTTTTATAATAAAATACTAATTTTATTTATACTTCTCCAGTAATTACATCACTGTAGTACTAGTTTCTACTCGAAGGCAGCATGAATTTTTGAAATTCATGGTAATAATCTTTTTCTTCTGTCTGGTAAGGCGACCAGGCATGCCCACTTTCTGGGAAGGAGAGGAGCAACTCATGAAAAGAGCTTCAATTTGTTTTTGCTAAAATGTCCATGTGAGGGGAGGAGAGTGGGTTCTAGTTGTAATTGCAGGTATACAGTAGTGCCTCAGGATATGAAATTGATCCGTTCCGAAGCGGCCTTCGTCACCTGATTTTTTTGTATCTTGAACCACATTTTACATGTAAATTGCCTAATTAGTTCCAAGCCCTACAAAAACACCACAGTAAATTTTATAATAAAGCTAAATTGACCAATAAACAATGAAATACAACAATTTGGACCATTCAATACCTAACATAAACTACATATACAGTACTACTATATGTACCTGTAAATAAAGTGTATTAGTGTACATGGTACAAGAAATACTGTACGTACATATGTAGTAAAATGTGGAACCTTACCTTTCAAGTGATGCAATCTCCGAAAGTGGCGACAGAGGAGGACAAATGGCAGAAAACATGAACACTCAACTTTACCAAAACACATTAAAAAATGGCAGAAAACATGGCAGAAAACATTAACACCAAACTTTACGAAACACATTAACAAATGGCAGAAAACATAAACACTTAACTTTACAAAAAACTTAAAATTAAAATAACAATTTGTCAAAAAATTGTATTTTTCCTAACTATACAAAACTGAGGTCCTTTAACAATAGGAATATACTTTCGGCATAGCTGGAATTACGGCCGTTGAATCTTGAACAAGGTGGTTAGGCAGTAACTACCGTGGGGCAGGCTAGCCTGCCCGGATGTGAACACTCCAATTTGCTTTTTGACCCAGGTTCAGATTGAGGGGTGGCATGAGGTGGGCATATTTATTAAAAGACCTCAGGTTTGTATAGTTAGGAAAAATACAATTTTCGACAAATTGTTATTTGTTCCGATACGTAATAGTACAAACCTTCGATCCTTTAACAATAGGAAGACTCACTGATTGGTGGGAGGAATCTGAGTGAGCCTCTAGAACTGACTGGAGTTCTGCGCACCTAGGCTACTCCTCCTGGTCGTAAGGGCAAGGAGGAGTGCCCTGCTGCCTCTGACAACTTGATCGGAGTATAGGAGCTGCGTGATCAAGTCAGACTTCTGGGCCTTTCAAAATGAGTGAGGGATCGTGACTCATCCGAAAAAGGGCTGTGAAGAATATTGGCGTCGGAGACATTAATGCAAAGTTCTGGGAAGGGTTTGCATTATTGCCAGTCTCCTTCCTCCCCTTGCTAGAGGAAGGAGCAGGACTGCTTCTATGATTCTGATAAAAAACATAAAAAGGATGCTTATGTATAAGCTTACTGCATCAATCGTCCGACCAGCCAGTGTGAGCTGGAGTCCTATCCTCAACCCGAAGGACGAGGAATGGACGAGGCGGGGAAGGGGGAGAGCCAGTCACTCTCGCATCCTTCTTACCTCTACAACTGACACCATGGACGAGATGCAACTTGTCCTCTCAAGGAGCTGGGTAAGCAAACACATCTTGCAAGCATCCACCTTTTGAAGGGTTATGCCGAGAGACCATATAAATTGTCTATCTGTTGCCACCAATGCCGGAAGGCGAGATGACGATCCTCTCAAGGCATGTGCCCAACATACGAAAGTCAATTGCCTTCTAGAGACCGAGGTCCCTGATGGCAAGACAGAAGTTCTCATAGTAGTTGAATCTCAGCTAAGGAGAAACAACACTATGTGCCGTTGAAGACGAAGGTGGTAGGTGAATGCAGACCTACATCTTCACAGCCGAATCGAGAGAAGTAACTCTCAAGATTCTGAACTTAGAAAAGTCCTGCCGATGACACCAACCCACGAAGACGGTTTAATCCCTGAATTCATATTGCCTCTTGCAATAGGAACAAGTTCTTGCTTGCTAGTTTTAAGAGGTACGCTTGCCTCCCTCTTATTACTTGGGTTCAGAGGTCTGACCATTGATCCTGCGGTACATTCCCCGATCATTGGGCAGAGGCTAGGATCCCTCCCTCTGCTCTTACGACCAAGGAGGGAACCAAGGTTGGACGAACACCAGTCTGTTCTTAAGACTCAGATTCCTCCCATCAAGAAGTGAGTCTTCCTATTGTAAAGGACCAATGGTTTGTATTCATATCGGAACAAATAACAATTTGTCGAAAATTGCATTTCTCCCAACTATACAAACCTGAGGTCCTTTACACATAGTCCCACCTCATGCCACCCCTCACTCTGCGTTTCCTGGGCCTAAAGCAAAGTGGATCTTTACCGCCCAGTCGCGCGGTGCGCTGACTGTCGGACAAGCAGCTAACTACCGAACCCCTTGTTCGAAGCTTACGACCGGTTCCAGCTGCCAAAAGTTACATTCCTATTGTAAAGGACCTCAGGTTTGTATAGTTAGGAAAAATGATATTGTTAGTATACAATAAAGTTTTGTACATACTTACCTGGCAGATATATACTTAGCTTAGGTCTCTGACGTCACGACAGAAAATTCAAAACTCGCGGCACACGCTACAGGTAGGTCAGGTGATCTACCTTACCCGCCGCTGGAGGCGGGTGTAAGAACCAGTCCCCTTTCTTGTCAGGTTATTTTCTTCCACCTGTCTCCTGAGGGGAGGCTGGGCGGGCCATCAATCGTATATCATCGGCCAGGTAAGTATGTACAAAACTTTATTGTATACTGACAATATCATTTTTGTACATGAACTTCCCTGCCAGATATATACTTAGCTGATTGACACCCTTGGTGGAGGGAAAGAGACACATACTTACTTAGAAAGTGGGGACAACACATGTTAAAGGAATACATAATATAAACCTCTGGTTCTTACCTGATTTAGGCAGAAGACTTGATAGTTACTGTCTATTAGTCTGCGTTGCCTAAAGAGTCTCAGCGAGGGCGTTACCTATGGCTGAAGAACTCGGTTTGGGTCTACCAATGGGAACTGAGTCCACTTACTTGGCAGAATCCAAGCAGGATCTGGTCAATGGGGATCAACCCGCTTCATGCCAGAGCCTATCACTACCAATTGCAAGGAGCCTCAAGCACAACCGATCACCTAACCAAATACTACATTAGTATACGAAAGAAGGAGCTGCCGCCTGCAACCTCCTTCGTACAACCAAAAAAACTCAAACTTAAAACTAACAGGGAAAAAGGATTAAAAAGGATGTGTTTCAGCTCCCTGCCCCAGCACTGAATCCGCCGATACGTAAGGGCCTAGCCCAAAACACTTATCATACGTAATCGATACGTCCCTTAGGTAGTGATTAGAGAAGACTGATTCACACCTCCAAAAAGTGGCCTTCATAAGGTTTTGTAATGACAAATTCTTCTTGAAAGCCAAAGACGTCGCGATGGCCCGTACTTCGTGCGCCTTGACTTTCAGAAGGTTAAACTGTGCTGATTGCAAGAAGTGTGTGCTTCTCTAATAATATTCCTGATAAAGAATGAGAGTGCATTTTTAGATAAGGGCCTACTGGGGTCCCTTACAGAGCACCAGAGATTGCTCTCATTAGCAGCAAGTCTTTTCTTCCTCTGAAGATAATCAGGTTTCTTCTCACCGGGCAAAGAGATCTCTCCTCTTCTGTCCCAACTAAGGAGGATAAGCTTTTGATTTCAAAGCTCCTGGGCCACCGGCAAAGAAGGGTTTTCATTCTTGGCTAGGAAAGCCGGAAGAAAAGAGCAAACCGCGGAGCCTCCTTGGAAACCTACCTCACCTTTCTAGAGCCTGCAGCTCGCTGACCCTCTTCGCTGACGCTAACGCACAGAGAAAAAGAGTCTTCATCGAAAGGTCTCTGAACGAAGCAGCATGGGGAGGTTCGAACCTTGAGACCTCAGAAGAGCAGCACGACATCTAGATTCCAGCTAGGCACTAAGGAGGAGGTTCTTTTAACCGTTTCAAACGATCTGATTAAATCATGGAGGTCCTTGTCCTCAGATATGTTTAATCCTCTATGACAAAAAACTGAGGAAAGCATGCTCCTGTATCCCTTGATGGTGGAGACAACCAACCCGCATTTTTCCCTCAGGAAGATAAGGAAATCTGCAATCTGAGTCACTGAGGTACTGGAGGAGGAAACTTTATGAGTCCTGCACCAGCGTCGAAAAACATCCCACTTCGACTGGTAGACTCTAGATGTGGAAGGTCTACGTGCATTGGCAATAGCCCTTGCAGACTTTGCCGAAAAGCCCTTAGCTCTGACGAGACTCTTGATAGTCTGAATCCAGTCAGACTGAGAGCGGGGAGGTTTTTTGTGAAACCTGTCGAAGTGGGGCTGTTTGAGCAGATCGACTCTTAGAGGTAGGGATCTTGGGACATCCACCAGCCATTCCAGTACCTCTGTGAACCAGTCGTGGGCGGGCCAGAACGGAGCTATCAACGTCATCCTTGCTCCCTCTGACGCTGCGAATTTCCTTAACGTTTCCCCTATAATCTTGAAAGGCGGGAACGCGTAAAGATCCAGATTCCTCCAATCCATCAGGAATGCATCTATTGCCACTGCTCTTGGGTCTGCAATAGGGGAGCAGTATAGATCTATCCGCGCATTCCTGGAGGTCGCAAATAGATCGAGATGGGGCCTGCCCCACGTCCTCCACAGCTCCTGGCATACGTCCACCGCTGTAGAGTCCACTCTGAGGGAAGGACTTGATTCCTTCTGCTTAGCAGATCCGCTCTGACATTTCTTTCTCCCTGTACGAACCTGGTGAGAAGCCTTCGGTTCCTTTCCTCTGACCCACCACAAGAGGAGCGATCTTGCTGTCTCGTACAGGGAGAAAGAGAGTCCCCCTGTTTCCGAATGTAAGCCAGGGCTGTAGTGTTGTCGGAGTTGATCTGAACATATTTCCCTTTTACGAGGGGTTCGAAGGTCTTGAGAGCTAACCAAATCGCTGTTAGCTCCTTCTTGTTGATGTGCCAGGACACCTGATCCCCCATCCAGGTGCCTGACACTTCTCTCGACCCGAGAGTAGCTCCCCAACCTTTGTCCGAAGCGTCTGCATACAACACTAGGTTGGGGTTCCGAACCTGCAAGGAAAGGCCTTCCTTGAACAATAGAGGGTCTAGCCACCAACGTAGATCCTCCTTTATCTCTTGCGAAATCTTGAACGCAAAGTCCAGACCTTGAGATTTCCGATCCCAGTTCCTCGTCAGGAAGAACTGTAGGGGTCTGAGGTGCAACCTTCCTAGAGAAACGATTGCTCCAGCGAGGAGAGTGTCCCCAACAGACTCATCCACTCCCTCGCTGTGCATACATCTTTCTCTAGAAAGATTGCTACCTTCTCCAAACCTCGGGTTTTATCCTCTCTGGGGACGGATACGCCCGAAAAACCTGAGAAGCCATCAGAATCCCCAGATAGATACGCTCTTGACTGGGGATTAGCTGTGACTTCTCGAAATTCACTAGCAAACCCAGAGAAGCTGCTAGATCCAACGTCACTCGTAAGGCCTCCAGACATTTCTCCTTGGATTTGGCCCTGATAAGCCAATCGTCCAAGTAGAGGGTGGGAAATCCTCACTCCTCGAGATGAAGCCACTGGGCAACGTTCTTCATCAGTCCTGTGAATACTTGGGGGGCCGTGGAAAGGCCGAAGCATAGGGCCCTGAACTGAAAAAAACGTTCCCTCCCCACATGAATCTGAGAAATTTGCGAGAAGAAGGATGGATCGGTACATGGAAGTAAGCGTCTGAAGGTCCAGCGACACCATCCAGTCCCCGGGACGAAGAGCTGCTAAGACTGATGACGTCGTCTCCATAGCGAACTTCCGCTTTTTTTCTTTTTCACAAAGACATTCAGGGCGCTCACGTCCAGAACCGGTCTCCATCCTCCTGAGTTCTTGGGAACTAGGAAACAGACGGTTGTAGAACCCCGCTGAAAGACGGGTCCTGAACCATCTCTATTGCCTCTTTCTCTAACATCAGCTCACCAACCGCTAGAGCGAGGGCTTGATTCATTAGTGGGTCCTTTGTATTTGGCCACCAGTGCCCTTGGAGTGGTGGTCGAGGGTGGTCTCGAGATAAAGGGAATGAGGTATCCCCTCTTGATGATCGCGAGGGACCAGTTGTCCGCCCCCACAGTTGTCTGGAGGACACACGAACTACTTCTTGGCCCTAATAGACCGGGAGAAGGTCCTTCCTCTTCTAGGTGGTCTCGAACCTCTGGAGGAAGAAGAGCGAGACGAAGGTCCTCCTCGAAAGGGTTCTTGCCTACTTTGAGCTCTTTTCTTCGTCTTCTGCTGAAACGAAGGTTTCGGAATTCTAGCCGAGCGAGCTAGCATATCCTGCGTCGCTTTTGCTGATAACGAGCTGGAGATATCAATTAATAGTCTTCTTGGGGAAGAGTTGCGGGGAAAGCGTGAATACAGCAAGGAAGCTCTCTGTGCGTGAGAAACCGCCTTGGTAAGAAAAGAGCAGAAAACGGCCCTCTTCTTTACCACTCCTGCACCAAAAAGTGAAGCAATTTCCCCGGAACCGTCTCTCACTGCCTTGTCCATGCAAGACAGAACTGCGTGGAGGTCTTCCGGCGAAAGTGTCTTGCTCTTGAGTCCTCTTAGCCAACACTCCAAGGGTCCAGTCAAGAAAGTTGAAAACTTCTAAGACTCGGAACATTCCCTTCAGAAGGTGATCCAACTCGCTCATACCCCACGTCGTCTTCGCAGAATTCAGCGCCGAGCGACGTGTGGAATCAACCAACGAAGAGAAGTCCGAGTCTGCAGAGAGGGAAGAGTTAGACCCAAGGGCTCTCCTGACTCGTACCAGAACCCCATCTTACCCGTCAGCTTGGACGGGGGAAAAAGAAAAAAAACTGTCTTGCCTTTCTCTTCTTTTGAAAGCAACCAGTCGTCAAAGTTCTTCAGAGCCTTCTTCATAGACACTGTAGGCTTCATCTTAACGACTGAAGACTTCTTAGCCGTATTGGTCGTTGAAAATAAGGACGGAGGAGACGGAGGAGCAACGGCCGAAAGAGACTCCCCAAAATCTTGCAAGAGGAGGTCTGTAAGTCTCTTATACGAAGAAACCGAAGCATCCTTGGGCAAATCTTCCTCCGAATCACCAACAAATTCGTTCCAAAGAATGACGTCTAGAAGCTCTACTGCCCGGAGGAGAGCTAATCCTTGGAGAGCGCCTGTTCGGAGAGCGCCTACTAGGCGAGCGCCTACTAGGCGAGCGCCTACTGGAAGAAAAACCACTGGGAGAGCGCTTACACGGGGAGCGCCTACCAGGAGAGCGCCTACTTTGAGAGCGCCTCCCAGGAGAGAGCCTACTAGGAGAGCGCCTAGTTGGAGAGCGCCTACTAGGAGAGCGCCTACTAGGAGAGCGCCTACTTTGAGAGCCTACTTGGGGAGCGCCTGCTAGGAGAGCGCCTACTTGGGGAGCGCCTACTAGGAGAGCGCCTACAAGTGGAGGCCCGTCTGTCGGAAACAGATTCTAACTCCACAGAAGAGCGTCTGGATAGGGAGAGCGCCTATCAGGCTCTCTGCGCCTGCTAGGCTCTTGGCGCCTGCCATCCTCAATACGCCTGCCAGGCTCTTGATGCCTATTGAGCTCAAAAACCCCTGCCAGGCTCTTGACGCCTGCCACGGGAGAGAAAAACATCCACAGATGAATCCCTGTCAGAAGCGCGGCGCTTACAAGGCTCTGAGCGCCTATCCAATCGGGAGTGATCTAACGGAGGAGAAAACTTCCGTTGCCGCCTACCAGGCTCTTGGCGCCTACTAGGCTCTTGGCGCCTACTAGGCTCTTGACGCCTACTAGGCTCCGAGCGTCCGTCAAAAGGAGAGTGGCCACCAGGCGAAGAACTCTTCCTTCGCTCCTGACGAAAACGAGGCTCTTGACGTCTGTCAAGCTCTTGACGCCTAACTGAAGAGGAGCGGAAATCCTGAGGAGAGAGCCTGTCTGGCTCCTTACGCCTTACATGCTCACAACTCTTGCTGGGAAGAGAGGAGAGCCTACTCGGAGAAAGATCCCGAGTCCAGCCTGCACTTCTGACCTCCTACTAACAGGCTCAAAAGCTTTTCTAGCCAAAGGAGATTTAGCCGAAGGAACTTTCTTAGACTTCTTCACCGGAAGTGAGGCGTCCTTCCAACGATGAGAAGTCCCGGCAATAGACTCCGCTAAAGCCGCAATCTGCGCCTGCAGACCCGCCAGGATACGCGCAGGAGATCTCTTAAACTCCATCTACAGGGGACGAAGTCCGAGAGCGAACAGGAGAAGCGTAACCGGACGAAAATCTTGGTTCTCTTGCGTTCCACTTCTGGCTCTTCCGCGAAGGATTCGGGGCTGGAAGGAAGGGCGCAAGGATCCTTCCAGGGCCTCTTGAGAGGGCGAGACGACTCCGAGGCGCTCCATCTACGCTGAGGAGAAGGCGACGAAGATGAAGAGAAGCATTGGCGCAATAACTCCTTCTTGGTTCGATCCAAGGCAGCCTTGGGAACGAGCAACAGGAACTGCGAGGGGGACGCCTGACCGGTGGGGGTTCTCCCTAAACCTTCCTGCGGCTTTTTGACTTTCCATCCCTCCACTGGGTCTGGGAGTCTGGAAGAGGTCTAGGCCTGGAAGCGTTAGTGAGCCGGTCAGACGCACCCTCCACTGCACTAGGGGAGGGGCACTGCACTGATCACTTGCACTATCATCACTCTTACCTTGTCGAGAGCGAGCGAGGCTCTCCTTACTCCTGATCAAGGCTCTCCCAGAAGCAACTTCCGAAAACGAATCTTCGGGTTCAAAGCTGGGCGCAGGGGCTGAAACTGGAGAAGGAACTACTTCTACTACAGGATTCTCAGCGTCAACTTCACTCACCCTCGATCTACTAGAACTCTTTGAAGAAGCCTTGCGCACCCTATCCTTCTCTAACTTTCTCACATAAGAAGAAAGAGCCTTCCAACCACCCTCATCCAAATTCTCACACTCTTTGCAAGGGTTAATAAAAGAGCATTCATTCCCTCTACAAGACGCACATACCGAGTGAGGATCTAATGCAGCTTTAGGAAGCCTAACTTTACATTCCTTCTCTGAACAAACCCTAAATAAACTAGGTTTCTTAACTTCAGAATCATCCATGATTATAGATATGTAAGAGAAATCCAAAGAAAAATCCAAACCAAAAAACAGTCCAAAAAGCGTATGCCAAGCCAACAAACAAAGTGTACTTCACCAAAATCCAAATCATCGGCAACGAGAACGAATTTTAACTATCGTAAGGACTGAACAACAGGTGTTGTCCAGCCGGCGACAGAAAATAATCTGACAAGAAAGGGGGACTGGTTCTTACACCCGCCCGCCTCCCAGCGGCGGGTAAGGTAGATCACCTGACCTATCTGTAGCGTGTGCCGCGAGTTTTGAATTTTCTGTCGTGACGTCAGAGACCTAAGCTAAGTATATATCTGGCAGGGAAGTTCATGTACAAAAATACAATTTTCGACAAATTGTTATTTGTAGGGGTATGACTGTACCTACCCCAAAACATTAGGAATGGTAATGAATTTGAGAAAAGAAAATATTGTCAACATTGATAAAATGTTTGTTGTTTCCTTACCTGATAAGAGTCATTACTGGAAGAGACCGCCTCTGGTTGTCACTCGTCTTATCGTATAGTGGAGCGGTGGTATAGCCGAGGGTTACTTACTATTAAATGGGTGCTTTGCAGCAAAGGACAATTGTGATTGCTGGCAAATACAAACAAGTTTCCCCTGCCTGGGCATAGTACAAATATAAATACATAACCAGAAAATACATCGTCACCAATACCATCAAAATATAAAAACCACTACTCAACCACAAAAAGACTTGAGGGCACTCCTCGTAAGGAGTACCCCAGGCTCCCATAAAAGACTCAACACCACATTTTAAAAGTGAAGAGAAATTAAAAGGAAGGATTGCTTCCTTTGCTACTTCCCTCAATACTACACCAGCCATCAAAAAAGGACCCCAAGTATGTACTGCACTTATTGTTACTCACACACAGATTTGCATTTCCAGAAAGTCACCTGTTATAAAGAAAGCAATAAATTTCACTTGAATGCCAACAAAGTGGCAACAGCTCTTATCTCATGAGCTTTAAATTTACAGGAAGCAGAGGCACGAGGAACGAGAAGGATTCTCAATCAAATGCCACAACGCACTTCAGAGCCGTCACAGGACATAGGGCTCTCTCTTTTTCATCTGGACCTACAATTCCTGTCAAACTTTTAATAACTCAAGAGCGAAGCCAGGGATTAGAGGCAACTTGTTTTCAGCCAAAAATCTCAAAGAAAAAGAGCAGGCAGCATTCCCTTGGGGGAGAATCTGACTCTATTATCCACAACGTGGATTTCACTTATCCGTTTAGCTGATGCCAAGGCTACTAGAAAGTGAGTCTTTCTAGTTAAGTCCCTCAAAGAAATTGAGTGCATAGGCTCAAATCAAGGACCACACAACTATTTAAGGACTATGTTCAAATTACATGGAACTACTGCTACCTCTTTCTGTTTCATGGTGTCAAAAGATCTAATGAGATCCAACAGATCTTGATTAGAGGTAGATTGGAGGCAAAGTCTACCTACCTATGTCTGAGGACAGAACCTAAAACCTTTGATCATGGAAGTCGACAGACCTCTAGAGGTTCTCAAGTATAACAAAAAATACTCTATTTCAAGATACTGTGCCTTTTACACCAGGGTCAGAATATTGCCCACTTAGCTTGGTATTTGATCAGAGGATTGCCATCTGCACTCAGCAATAGCAAGTGAAGCTGATCTTGAAAACCCCTTCTTTCTAAGAAGTTTTATGACAGTTTGAAGCCTGTTAGGGCCAGAGTAGAAAATCCCTGACGGAACCTCTTGAAATGTGGTTGTTCGGTTAGACAAGGTCTTTGAGGTAGAAATCTTGGAAAGTTTACCAACAGGTCAACCAGAAGGTTGGAAAACCACTCCTTTACTGGCCAAAATGGGGCATCCAGAATTATCAATACATTCCAATGGAACTGAACCTTGTTTATAGCCTGCCTCACCATGCTGAGAAGAAGAAAGGCATAGAGGAACTTGTCTGACCAGGCTTGTAACATGGCATCTGTTACCCAAGCTAACAGACCTGGGACTGGTGAACAAAACAAAATAATAGGAAGTGTTGAACAGAGAGAATCAGAGTTCCTACAACTTCCAAAATTCCAGGCAAACTTGCTGATCCAGAGTCCATTCCATAAAACTTGGTTATGGCTGTTCAATTCGTCCACTACAACATTTACCTTCCCTTAAACAAAGCAAGTCAGAAGCTCTGTATGATTTGGTTTGCCCAAAGAAGCAGATTAAGTGAGATTCCCCTTGCTTTTCAATGTATGGCAGGACAGTTGCCCTGCCTGAGTGGACTGCCACAGTCATGTTGCACACTTCCGACTCAAAAAACTGAAGGCCTAGATGAACTGCTTTCAGTTCTTTGACATTCATATGCTAATCTTTTTGTTCCAGTGACACATTGGAGTCTAGGGTGGGGCTCAGAGGAGGGAGTGACTTGCCATCCGATAGTCTTCCTTCGCAGCCCCACCAGAGCAGATCCTTTTTTATCTCTGGAGTCACCTACAACACGAATGAATCTGGGTACTTCCTTCTGTCCCAGAAATTTGCCTAAGAGAACAAACCCATTTTCTTCAGGGAGGGAAAAAGCCAATAATTCAGAGAATTTATTATCATCTTTGGCTAAGAAGGCCTTTAAAGAGATCGACACTTGGCTAGCGGAAAAGAGGGAACAAGGTAGGACTTCTTTTAGTTTTCCGCCTTCCAGAATCTCGTGGATATTTGTCATATGGAGATTTTTCTGATCTTGTAGATGCAGCCAGGCGCTCAGCTTTTTCCTCAGCAAAGATATTGTTTTCTGCCTCAGAACCATCTTAGCCACACTCGAGGGGTTGGAAGAAGACATATTCATAACAAATGCCAAATTTAGGAGACAGAGCAGTCAGTGTGAAAAAAGACGGATATGTGGCCAGCAGAAACTTCATTAAACCCACATACTCTGAAGAAGACTCTTGCTCCTCTGTAACCTCCTCCCCTGACAAAACTGGGAAAAAACTGCATCTGATGGAGCTCGAGGTGTAACTACAGCCACTGGAGTCTGGGTCGAAACAACCTCTGCAGGAGCAGCGCTGAAGTGTCTCAAGATGCCTGGGGAAACAAGACAAAGGAAGCTTCAACCACTACCTGGCGCTTGCTGAACCGTCGTGGGTGCTAGCAGTCACGGGTGCTTGAACTAAAGGAGGTTTATTCAATAAAAGCAAAATGCTGTCCAGCTTCAACTGAATAGGATCCACTGTCACAGGAGGGGAAACAGCAGCAGGAGCCAAGGAGCCGATGGGCGCTCTTGCACAACCAAAGACTGAGCAGGTGCTACACAAGCAGGAGCTATATAGCACTTGAGTGAAAGGGGCTCAGGCACCAATGGGCGCCGCTTGACTGCATCTGATGGCAAATTCAATGACCGTTCTGTAACTGCAGGCAGAGCATTACACAAAATAGACACGGGAGCTTGAAGAGAAGCCGAAGAGCGATGACGAGCCTTGCAAGTAGGAGGAGCGTCAACTTCCAAGAGGCAGTCAGAAGAAAAACGCTCAAGACTGTCCCAATGACTGCACGAAGGGCACGGTTCTCTAAGCTTCTTAGTAGGAACCACTGGAGCCTGTGCTGCATCCAAACTCGAAAGTCTGTGTACTTCCAATGAGAGACCTTTCCAACGGCTCTATATTGCAACCTGGGAAGCAACAACAGGTTGAACTGAGGGGGTGACTGCTCGTGGGCAGACCCCACCGACATCCCTTGGGCTACCAGTTTGACTCCTCCCCTGCACTGGGAAGTATGACAGTGACCTTTGCCTAGGAGAGTTGATGTGATGAACAGCCACCTCCTCCACTGACACAACACTATCACTCTTCGCCTTGTCCATCAAGACCTTAACAGACGCACCATGTTGCTCCATAGTCTGTACTAACTGAGCAAAACGCTTATCGATCTTTTCCTCGAGACCGGTAATGGGGTTGGGATCGGAAGTGTGGAAGCTTGCAACTGGAGAAGGTGGTAATGAAAGAGAAGTGGGAGTAGGGGCTAAAGATATCACAGGAAAACTCAATTCCAAATTCAAATCAAAAGAACCCTGGCTAGCTGGTTTTGAATTAGCCCTTAGCAAAGCTTTTCTCTTCCTGTTTCTCTCTAACTTTTTAAACAAGACTAAAATCTTCCACTTTCTCTCATGCCAATCAAGACATTCATTGCATCTAATATCAAATGAACATACTTGTCCTCGACAATCAGTTCATAAAGTATGAGTATCATAAGCTTCCTTGGTTAGCCTAGCCTTGTAACCTTTAGTGCAATATCTAAAGCTAAAAGAACCTGTGTCCGACATTAGCACGCCAATACTACGACCCATCGGTCACCAAGGACTTTTGTTTGTATGGTGTTTTCACATTGCATGGAACCAGTGGTTATTCAGCAACGGGACAAACGGCTTTATGTGACTTCCGAATCACATCGAGAGTGAAACTTCTCACCAGAACAAATACACATCTATCACCAAGGAAAAATGCAAAAAATCTAGTTCATTATGCAAAATCCACAAAAAAGAACCTAACACTATCTAAATGTTTGCCAAGACAGCTAATACAAGAACAGAATTCTTCCTCAATTGCAATGATACAATAGGAAAGTCCAAAGAACTCCAGGAATAACTGCAACCGACAAGCATCTACAGCCATTGGGTGTCAGAAACAAACTGAGCTCTTTGCCAAGGTGTTCCTCTCTCTTGCCCCAAAAGTGGGCAAGGCACTGTTACCTTGCCAAAACAAAGTAGAAAATTAGCGCGACCCGTGAATTTCTGGAGTTTTAACTGCTGGCGAGTGAAACTCTTAGGTATATCATTACTGGAAAAGTTGTATAATTAAAATGATATTGTTATGATACAATAAAGTTTTATACATACTTACCTGGCAGATATATACATAGCCATCACTCCGTCGTCCCCGACAGAAATTCAAATTTTGCGGCACACGCGGCAGGTAGGTCAGGTGATCTACCCCCCCGCCGCTGGGTGGCGGGAATAGGAACCATACCCGTTTTCTAATTCATATTTTTTCTTCCAGCTGTCTCCTGAGGGGAGGCTGGGTGGGCCATTTAATTGTATATATCTGCCAGGTAAGTATGTATAAAACTTTTATTGTATCATAACAATATCATTTTTTTTTTATACATTCACTTACCCGTCAGATATATACATAGCTGATTCACACCATTGGTGGAGGGTAAAAGACAGCTATTACTGAATATACAGGTAAACAACATACGTTGTAGGTAATAAATAAATAAAACCTTGGTTCCTATGTGTTTAGACGAAGGGTCGACTTCCTAGCTATTGCTAGTAGTCTGCTTCGTCTCAAGAGCCTCAGCGAGGATGTTGACCTATGGCTAAGAGTTCTTGTAGATCTGTCAATGGGGTCTTATCCACTTACTTGACAGAATCTAGTGGTCATTTGTCAATGGGGTCTTATCCACTTACATGACAATACACCAATGCCTATTGGCATAATTTAAGGAGCACAACACCGATCCCGATCACCTGATCCTAACACGAGGGTTTGTGCTTAATTTGAAAAGAGCTATCCCCAAACTCATTTCAAATAACCCCAGAAAATAATACACTTATGTTAAAAAAAAATACAAATAAAAAAAATAAAATTTTTAATTTACTAGTTAAGGATCAGTGTCGTCTCCCTATCCCAGCAACGCATCCGTGGACACGTATAACAAAGAGAGAAGGATCTCTCATAGGCCCACTTGATCTCCTTCGTGCAAAGAAAAGTCAACACAGAGTTGCATCTCCCGTTATTACAGCTAATATGTCTCTCATGACATATTGTTATGGAAAGAACAAGAATTGTTAAAAGCCCGCACTTCAAGTGCTTTTAATTCTTAGCTGTTTGAAGGAATCATCAAGTTACTCAAGAAGTGCTTTAGAAATTCCACTGTTCCAAAGAAGACCAGGGCTTTCTTTGAAATAGATCTCTTCTGGATGAAGCCCAGAGCCTGGCTTGCGCCTGCCTGGTGCCTCACGCCAGTCTGGCGCCTCGCGCCTGGCTGGCGCCTTGCGCCTGCCTGGCGTCTCGCGCCTGGCTGGCGCCTCACTCGCGCCTGGCTGTCGCCTCGCGCCTGGCTGGCGCCTCGCACCTGGCTGGCGCTTCGCTTGCCTGGCGCCTCGCGCCTGGCTGGCTCCTCGCGCCTGGCTGACTTCTCCCCACTTGCTGGAGATTCGAGCTTGTTAAGAGTCTCGATGAAAACTGGCGATGTCCACCTCGGACACTCTATTTGCCTGATTTATTCGCCTCTAGCGCATCTGCGCCAGAATGGAGGCCTACTCCTTCTCCTCATCAGACAATGACAGTGTTTATTTGGACTGTCTGCTTTGGCGTCCTTTACGCCTGTTTGGCATTTGGCGCCTGATTGGCGCTACATTGTCCGAAAGTCTGAACATCCACAATCGTTTATCAGGAGATGGAAAAGGGTGTAAGAAATTCTTTCACTTTGAGCTTATGGCCTCCGTAACAAGGGGAGGTAATTTTAGTCAGCTACATCCAGTAGACGATAGGAAATCTAATAGTCCGAGAGACCAGTCTTCCTCCGAGGTTTAGGATCATACTTGATACTTCCGTTGCTAACGAGCACTCTTCCTACATGTTGATGAGTTCTCTTGTTGCAAAATCTTCCCTATTCTTGCACGAAGGCAGGGAAAGAGCCTGGAAGTCTAAGGAGATTCTGAGCTGAAATTGGGAGGATTCCTGATTTCTAGCTCTTTAAATATCTCTTCGAACCTTCTGGGAAGTGGTTTTTTAAGCCCTCATCGTATTCCAAAGACTCTGTCAGCAAACGTTTAAACCTTATCTTCTTTTGTAGATGAGAACGTAAATACATTGCCTGGACAACGAATCCTTTATCTGAAAGCGTTGATCCAGGAATAAAAGGTTTTTAGTTCTTTCGCCAAACATACCATGCTGGCAGGAACCCATTGCCTAGTCTTTCTAGAATTTGATTCCAGATTCCAAGCCCAAAATTTCACTCGTCCTTTTGGTCGTTTAGTACCAAGAGAAACATTGATGAGGAGCAGTTCCATCTTGTCAGAACACGGAATCTGAGGACCAAATAGGATCCCATTGTAATTATAAGATTCTCCTAGTCTTGTCGTATAGAGGTATTGTATAGATCCCGAAGATCTTAATGCTCTGCGATCTCCAATTCCCTTTATAGAGACAGAGTATAGCCTTTTACTGCGTTCTTTGATAGCAGAAATATACAAAGGTGATTCTTCCCTCTGAAAGGGAAGAAAAAACCGCTATGTGGTTCACAGAGGTAAATCGGTAAAGAGGGACAGTTTCCTCATTCCCTCTAGCACGATCTGCAGTAATCAAATACAGTAGACCCTTGACTCACGAACACAATCCGTTCCTAGACCTTGGTCGTGTTCCAAATTGTTCGTGACTCGGAGCTAATTTCCCCATAAGGTTTAATGGGAATAATATTATTGGTTCTCGACCCCTACGAACCAATATATATTATGTATATTTTGCCTTATTTTAAACACAGATAATGTAAAAGTCAGTGTAAAAAAACCTTAATATATCTAATAATATAATTTAAAATGGTAAACTAACACTATAAAAACGTTTGTAAAGTGAACACTTACTATGACTGGCGAGACTTCTGGCTTGACGGACAAGAGAAGAGGAGGGTGGTGGGTGGGGAGGAGGTTATTGTGCGGAAGGAGACCCTCCCCCATCCAGGTCGGGGAGATCTCGTTCCGGAGATTCAACTCTTCTAGGTTTTTTTGGTGAACGTTTAATCACAAACTTATCCAATGTCTGTTGCCTTTTCCTTCCTTGCATAACTTTTCTGAAATGGCTCATTAAATTTTCATTGAGCATATTCACGATCCTGTTCGTAACAATTTTGTCCGGATGATACAATTCAAAGGAAGCACTGGACATCATTCCACTTTTCCAATGCGGCTTTTATCACATCACTGCTGACATCTGTAACTTCCTCCCCAGCCTCCTCTTCGTCAGTTGATTGCTCCCGAGCAAGTTGCTCCTGCTGCTCTTTGTGGAGTTGAACAAGTTCGTCCGCAGTCAAATCTTCTGAATGTTCAGCGACCAATTCTTCAACATCTTCGTCGTTGACTTGTAGACCCATACTGTTGCCCATGGACACAATTTCTTGCACAATCTCTGCATCGAAGCCCTCAAAGTCACGGACAGTTACGCACTGGGGCCAAAGTTTCCGCCACGCAGAATTTAATGTGCGGTACGTAACTTCAGTCCATGCGTTATCAATGAGGGTTTATGCAGTGAAAAAAACATTAAATGCTTCTTCCAAAATTCTTTTAAGGTTAATTTTGTCTCTTCAGTTACACGGAAGCATCTGGAGAAGAGCGCCTTCGTATATAATTTCTTAAAATTGCTAATGACTTGTTGGTCCATGGGCTGGAGAACAGAGGTCGTGTTGGGTGGAAGGAACTTGAAACTGAATGAAGTCATGTTCACTGCAGTCAGCCAAGTACGAAGGGTGTGCCGGGGCATTATCCATGATCAGAAGGCACCGCAGGGGTAGCTTGTTCTCTGTTAGGTACTGACTCACGGTCGGCGCAAACACTTCATCAATCCACTCCATAAACAAGTTCCGTGTCACCCATGCTTTTGTATTGGCCCTCCACATTACAGGCAGTCTGGCCTTATTTACGTTGTGCTGCTTAAAGGCACGCGGGTTATTTGAATGGTAGACAAGTAGCGGCTTTAGTTTCAAGTCGCCACTTGCGTTTGAGCATAAACAAAAGCGTAAGCCTATCCTTCATTGGCTTGTGGCCTGGGAGCGCCTTCTCTTCTTGGGTGATAAATGTCCTGTTGGGCATCTTCTTCCAGAAGAGGCCCGTTTCATCACAATTGAAAATCTGTTGAGCGACGTATCCTTCGGCCTCCACGAACTCGGCAAAACCTCAGTCCTGAATGCCTCAGCAGCAGCCTTGTCTGCGCTAGCAGCCTCACCATGCCTAATTACAGAGTGAATTCCAGTTCTTTTCTTGAAGTTATCAAACCACCCTTTACTAGCCTTAAAATCATCTGGCGTGGCACTAGTAGAAGGAGTTTCCTTCAGCAAACTCTGATACACTTGCCGAGCTTTCTCTCCGCAGATGATCGGCTCGTTTACACTATCACCTGCCATCTGTTTTCGCATGTACCCACGTTCAAAATTATTTTTCTGCCTCTTCGAGGGTTTGCGATCTCATCTTGGTTAGTACTGTCACTCCCTTCGCAACATTTGCTTCTTTAATGGCATCCTTGTTTTTCAAAATTGTCGAAATTGTCGACTTGGCCATCTTGTACTCACTTGCGATATCGGTCACACTGCGAACACCACGTTCAAACTTTTCTATAATTTCTTTCTTTATTTCAATGGTTATCTTCCTCTGCACCCTCTTCTCACCATCACTCTTCAAAAAAAAAAAAACTTTCTTACTTTCACCACCACTCTTCACTTTCTTAGGGCCCATTATGAACGAAAATCACAAGTTTTAGCGCAAAAAATGCTAAGCGAATTGACGAACGTCTTGTACACAATGAGATGAGACAAAGAGCGATGCGTGGGTGACGCCGTGCGTGGGCGGCTGGAGGATGGCTGTTCCCATGGCAACTCAAACGCTCTCACGTGTGCTGGGCGATTTCGCGCATTTTTTTTTCAAATGTTTTGTGTCTAAAAATTAGTTTGTGAAACAAAGTGAATTGTTATTTTCCAGAAATTTCCAGCATTTTTCAAATGTTCATGTCTCAAAATTAGTTCATGACCCAAACAGAATTTTTATTTTCCGCATTTTTTTTTGTTCGTATCTCAAAGTTAGTTCGTAGGTCAAGGGTGAAATTTTACCTATAATTTTGGTCGGGGATCGAGTTGTACGTGGGTCAATGCGTTCGTGAGTCAAGGGTCTACTGTATCTTATTCATGACTACTGTCATTTACCTTGAAACATCCTCTCATTCATGTCCACTTCTGGTCAGTCTGCATGCAGACAGACTCAGAGTGGAGAGGTTGTTAAGGTCCATTTAAAATAGATGCTGAAAGAATATTCAGACTGTCTTGGAAAAGACTTCCAAAACTTGCTGTGAGAAGAACGTGACCTCTGTGAATCCAACCTCTCTAAGTCTAAAATGAGGCATAACGTATTATCCTCTCTTTCTTTGACGCCCTTTGTCTTACATTCTGTAAAGAGTTTATATTTTAGGGGAAAAAGACTAAATTTATTCCCTTTCTATAAAATAAAGATGGTGTAGGATTGCTACCTCTCTCTTATATTCTTTCTTCCCGTCCTCGTGCCTGGGCAACGAGAGAATGGAAAATTCTATCATTGTTATTCAGCAAAACAACAAATTATTATTATCCTATTCTCCTAATAAATGATCCAGGATCGAGGAGAATCATTCAAGATTCCTATCCTAGGACATCAGGCCGTAATGTACGGTTCAATATACTTGAAAAAGGCCTCTCACTTCAAATACTTGAAAAAGCCTCCTCAACCCTACGGAGAGCTCTTACGAGTCTTTTCCAGTACCAAAACATTACAAGGTCTCCCTTGTTATATGTTTACATAGGAGTAGGATAATATAACATCCTGAAATAACAATGAAAGAGGAAAAAGAGGAGCTGCATGGTTCAAGGGACTAGCCGAAACGTGCAATAAAAAAGGGGTTGCCAAGGTCTTTCTAAAACCTGCACCCAGATTAACTTATGAGTCCGATATATTTTCTATCACTTGTCTCATAAGGTTGAGGAAAGCAAGAGACTTCTAAAGATATCGGTTCTCTTCACCATGTAAAGGTCTATAAAGCAGAGGAACCCACTTATCCTGACACGTACTACGTTCGCTTGTGCGATATCTAGAATAATTGTCAGTAGAGGGTTGCTCTGGCAAAGAAAGTTTCTCCCAAAACAACTCCTCTTGCCAGGAAAGAAGTCGCTCACGCGACCACTATATCACCTGACATGAGAAGTCTGTTCTTGTTAGAGACTTCCGCAATTTCAGTTAATCCTGACAAGGGCCACGGCCGCCTGTGCGATAACTTGGGTCCCTGTCAGGAAAAAACTTGAGCTTGTGTCAGTTCTCAAAGATGGAACAAACTCATGGAAAGTCTATCTCCAAATACTGAGAAATTGGAGATTCCTGATGTCTTGCGCCTGGTTGGCGCCTCGCTCCTGGGAGGCGTCACATTTCCCACTAAAAGAATGTTTCCCATTCGACTCATACAACTTCTGCGCAATATCCGATTCTAAATACGGTTGTGTCGTTTCTCGAAAGACTTAACCATAGCATAGTCTTGAAGTGAATCTCTATTACATCTCTCTTCTCACTAAGTATGTACTCTAATAAGACATGCTTTCGTAAGTATGAGTGCATTAAATAATATAATGTTCTGCTGCATTAGAATCCTTTAATCATGTTATCTATGGTTAAACAGCATTGAAAGGTTGTAATATCTTTCTTATTGAAAGCTTCCTAACAAAAGGCAGACAATATTTATTTATGACAGCTTCAGTATTCCCTCAATCCGAGGCTAAGAACCAAGATTGTAGGGAAGAGATACGGTTAGTTATCCCATTCCGCAGGAGAGAGAGCTGTAACCGACCGCTCACGACTGAGAACAACATGGTACTGCCGCTGGTCTCTCTCTCAATCAAAGCGAAGCAGTCTTCGAAAGCTGACTGGCCTTCCATTTCCAGAGTTGCCAGTTTACTCCATTAAATAAAGGAATCTTATAAAATTTTTATCGAGCTTCAGGAAGTTTTATATAAGCATAATTAAGCGAACGAGACTTCGACAAGTCTAGAAACTAAATAGGTGTCGTCTAAACAATCCTTTTAAACAATTTCTTCCTAGGAAAGTCCTAGAATGGGGTACTGGTAATTCATGGAAACTTCTTCTAACACGAAGAAAAATGTTTCTATCCTACTCTCAATTCACCAATAAAGATATGCTTCTCCGATCACCTCTCGAAGACACGGAAGTATCATATAACTCATACTCTAGCGTATAGAATACTCTATAATACTGTTACATTAAGGTAAACCGTATTAATTTAGGAAATTTTGTAAGGATTTCACTTGACCATTATAGCATAATTTCGGTATGTGAGTATGCCTTGCCATACGTAGCCTAAGGCGATTTGTCCTAAGCATGGTAGGAGCTAGAAGTTTAAAAGTCATACATATATGCTTTATCACTCAACGAGATCATATAATTCATTCGATTGACAAATAATCTAAATCGTTCTAATCAGAATAGAATCTATATCTAAAAATGCACCGATGGGGAATCTTATGTTGAAATAACAATTTCATACCCCATGGGAATAGCGTTCTCGTCTAGTTTGCGAAAAAATGTTCGAACAATGACTTTATCACAAATGTTATCGAATGATCTCTAATATTAGAAGGCGCTAAATCGTCGCCTGAATCGAAAGGTGGATCGATTAAAGTCATTCTCATTTTGAATAATTCTACCAGAAGGCATTATACGAGGATCTTCGTCAAATTCATTCATTCGAAGTTCTCCTATCCATCATGGAACAGTAGGCATAAAAAGGGAGAAACTGTTTTAGGATGCCTTTCCAATGGCTATCCCTGGCAGTCTGGGACGCTCTACAGAACCTGCCGAGGGGACGCCTGACCGGTGGGGATTCTCTGAAACCTCCTTACGGTTTTCGACATTCCTTCTCCTCTGGGCTTGTGAGCTTGGAAGAGGTCTAGACCTGAGAGCGAGACAGAGCCGATCAGACGCACCCTCCATTGTAATGGGGAACACTATATTCACTTCTTACGTTTCTAAGAGTTCGCATTTGAACTATATCAAAGTCTACAATTTGCAAATATGATATTGTAGATTCTGCGGAGTAAGAAGGTGATGAGGATGCAACAACTACTAGTACTGTTACTACTATAATTGCTTGTTAACACAAGAGCTAATAAAGCTTCTAAAGGATAGTTACTTTTCTGACTTCCCCAACTAGGAAGAAAGATATACATTTCTCAATCAAATCTAACACTTATTTGTATTAATGAATAAATATAAGTAATTCCCTTTTATGAAAGTATAAGTAATTCACTTTCGTGAAAGTGCATGAGTGTCTACCGAAAACTTTTCGGTAGTTACACGTCCACTAATCTTCGAATTTTGAAGTTAATATTGTTATCAAAAGTTAACAAAAGCGTATGCGAACCAAAGAATCCATTAACTTCCCTGTGGAAAGTTAGCCCAGACGATCGATGGCGATGAAACACGAAAAATCCATCAGGAGGAACTGCAAACCGTTGTTTACATTCCAAGCGACAGAAAAAATATGAATTAGAAAATGGGTAATGGTTCCTAATTCCCGCCACCCAGCGGCGGGGGGGTAGATCACCTGACCTACCTGCCGCGTGTGCCGCAAAATTCGAATTTCTGTCGGGGACGACGGAGTGATGGCTATGTATATATCTGACGGGTAAGTTGAATGTATAAAAAATGATATTGTTATGATACAATAAAGTTTGTTCATACTTACCTGGCAGATATATATATAGCTGTATTCTCCGAAGTCCGACAGAATTTCACTCCCGGCACACGCAGTGGTCGGCCAGGTGGTAGTACCCATTCCCGCCGCTGGGAGGCGGGCGTAAGGAACCATTCCCATTTTCTGTCAGATTTTTCTAGTGCCACTGTCTCCTGAGGGAGGAGTGGGTGGGCACTTTGATTATATATATCTGCCAGGTAAGTATGAACAACTTTATTGTATCATAACAATATCATTTTGTTCACGAACCTTACCTGCCAGATATATATATACTGAATCCCACCTTTGGAGAAAGGGGGAGACAGATTCGATTTTGGGTTTTGGGAAACAATTGCATATATATGATTGATATTTTGGTTCCTTAACTGTTAGCATTGCTGACTTCGTGAGTACCGTCACCCAAGTCTGCTTCTGCTTTACTAGAGACTCCAGCTAGGTAGTGACCTGTGAAGCTGTTGAGTTCTAGAGGATCTGTCAACGGGGGCGTGACCACAATGCAACTAGATCCTATATTATAGACCTCCAATTTCGGTACTGCATTCCTAGGTGTGCCAGCAAGGACGTGACCTGTGTAGCTGTGCGCTCTAATGAACTGTCACGGGGAGCGTGACCACAATGTGACAGATCATAGGTGTTGTTTAGACACCGAATGCTGTTAATGCTTCACTGGAGTGCCAGCAAGGACGTGACCTATGTAGCTGGTGCGCTCCAGATGATTTGTCAATGGGGCATGACCACACTGTGACAAAAACATTTTACCCTACTATGAGGGCGAAGCAAAAACATTACCACCTGACCTAGCCATATCTGGTTAAACTTCGTAAAACCAAGCTAATGGAGGGAAGTCCGCCTAAGGCAGCCTACCCAAGACCACAAAAAACTAAACACCTACATACACATAATAAAAATAAAAAATAAAAAGAAATAAAATTAAAAAGTCCAAACTAACATATTATTTTCTAAAAGATGGAAAGAGTGCTACTCTCTGTCCCCAATATATTGTCTGCTGCGACATATGGGCCCAAAGAGTAGCAGTTCTCGTATGTAATCCTCACCTCCCGAAGGTAGTGAGAGGCAAAACACTGAATTACTACGCCAAAATGTGGCATTCAAGATGTCATTGAGTGCCATGTTCTTTGGAAGGCTACCGACGTAGAAATAGCCCTCAGTCCATGCGCATTCACCTTCAACACTTTCATATCACTGTCTTGACAGGATGAATGCACTTCCTTGATGGTGACCCCTCAAAGAAAAAGCCAAAGCATTCTTTGACACTGGTAACCTTGGCTTTCCTGACCAAACACCACAAGTTATCAGAAGAGAACCTCTTATATAAAACCTTGGTTCATATCTTTCAGACGGAGGGTTGACTTCCTAGCTATTGCTTAGGGAGTCTGCTTCGTCTCAAGAGCCTCAGCGAGGATGTGACCTATGGGTAAGAGTTCTTGGTGGTTTGCCGATGGGGTCTTATCCACTTACTCGGCAAAGCCTAACTGGCATTTGTCATGGGTGCTAATCCACTCATATGACCATATACCTATGCCTATTAGCATAATTAAGGAGCACAACACCGATCCCGATCACCTGATCCTAACACGAGGGTTAGCGCTTAATTTGAAAAGAGTTAAACTAAAAATTAACTCACTAGTTAAGGATCAGTGTCGGCTCCCTATCCCAGCAACGTAATCCGCAGACACGAACAACCAAGAGAAAAGGATCTCTTGTAGGTTGAATTGACATCCTTCGTGTAACGGGAGGTCAACACAGAATTGCATCTCCCGTAAGTGACAGCTCATATGTCCTTTATGACATATTGTTATGGAACCAAGAAGAATTCATAAAAGCTCGCACTTCATGCATAGGTTCGAATGGACTGGACATAGGAACTTCAGAACTACATCCAAGTTCCAAGACGGCAACTTGGGTTGTTGAACCTTCATCGTTTCGAAAGATCTCAAGAGATCGTGAAGGTCTCTGTTGTCCGCCAAGTCCAGGCCTCTGTGCCTAAGACAACTAAAAGCACTCTTATAACCCCTTGATTGTAGAGACTGCAAGTTTTAGATCCCTTCTCAGAAAGGAAGTCAGCAATCTGGCTCACAGGTCGTGGTGGAGGAAAATGCCGTTCTTCTTGCACCAACTCCTGAAGACTATCCACTTCGATTGTACACTGCGTTGGAAAACGCTCTTCTTGCACTGCGATAGCTTTCGCCATTGACGTATAAAAGCCTCTCGCTCTGGCCAACTTTTGGATAGTCTGAATGCAGTCAGACTCAGAGCGAAGAGGCTTCTGTGGTACCTCTCGAAGTGGGGCTGTCTGAGTAGATCTGTCCTTACTGGAAGCGTCCTCGGGAAGTCTACTGCAAAGGCCATGACCTCTGTGAACCACTCTCTCGCAGGCCAGAACGGGGCGAACAAAGTCATTCTCGTCCTTCCGACACCGCAAACTTTCTCATGACTTCCCCTAAGATCTTGAACGGGGAAAGGCGTACAGGTCCATCCCCGTCCAGTCCCAGAGAAGTGTGTCTATCGTCACTGCAGCTGGGTCGAGTACTGGGGAGCAGTACAGTGGAAGCCTCTTCGTTCTGGACGTCGCAAAGATATCCACGAGCGGACGTCCCCATAACCCCCACAGCTCTTGGCATACCTCCTGATGCAGAGATCTACTCGGTTGGCAGAAGTTGACCTCGTCTGCTGAGGAGATCTGCCCAGACATTCTCTACTCATGCTACAACTTCGTAAGGATCATGACGTCCCAGTGCCCTTGCCCACCAGCAAGATCTCCTTTGCCAGAGCAAAAAGGGACTGAGACGTGTTCCTCCTACTTCTTCAAGTACGCAGAGCTGTGGTGTTTTTGTCTGAGTTTGGACTTGGACTATTCGACGAGAGACTTTTCTTGGAAAAACTGGAGAGCTAAAAAGATGGCTGCCATTTCCTTTAGGTTTATGTGCCAGGACACCTGTTCCCCTCTCCAGGTGCCTGCCACTTCTTTCCCCCTAATGATGCTCCCCATCCCCGTGGTGGACACGTCGGAGAACAACACTAGGTCGGGGCTCTGAAGCTTGAGAGACACGCCCTCCGACAGCTACACTGGATCTAGCCAACATTTCAAGTGATGGTTTTACCTCTCCTGAAAGGTTTCCAAGATCATGTGTAGATTCTTGTTTTCTTTCCAATTGTACTTGAGAAAAAATTGTAACGGTCTGAGGTGCAGTCTCCCCAGGAAACAAACTTCTCCAGCGAGGAAATGGTCCCCAGTTAGACTCATCCATTCCCTCAATCGAGCACGAATCTTTCCTTAGGAAGGCTAACAACCTTTGTCTAAGCCTTGCTGCTGACGTCCCTGGGACGGAAAAAAAGCTCGAAAAGCCACTGAATCCATCTGAATCCCCAGATCACGATGGATTTGGGTTGGGATCAGTGTGACTTTTCGAAATTCACCAGTAGTTCCAGGGACTTCACCAACGATTAAGTTGTTTGAAAATCCTTCACACCCGCGTTTGAGTGGAGGCATGAATGAGCCAGTCGTCCTTCGAAGATAACAATTGCGAAGGAGGAGACTGAGGGGCCGCAGGCTGAAACTATTCTTCAAAAGAGGCTCGAAGCCACTCGAACCAAGACCTCTTCTTCTTCGCAACTGACACACGTTCGTGGAAGATGGTAACCGTGCTCTCTAGACAACCTCTGGAGAGCTGCATGAAATCTAGAGAGCAAGGCAACTGCGAAAGAGCGGAACGAGGAGAAGGAGAAGGGACTGCCTGGACTCTTGATTGGCAGCCTAATCATCCTTCCTCTCGCAATGTGGCTTTGCCTTTCTCACTGCAATCAACAAAACAAGTTGTTGTTGCAAAGACACAATCATCCTTTTCGATGGAGAACATTCTTCTCAGGCAAAAGGCTGATCCTTTGAGAAGACGATGGGCGAGGGGAAGCCCTCCTCCTTCTCACATGGACCGCCAAGGATATATCTTAGGAGCGACCGAAGCGCTCAAAAGCATACTCATCGGAAGACGTCCTCTCCGGTGAAGATCGCAACACAGTAGAAAAGAGAGAGGATGTGAAGCGTCCCCCTCCCTGAGACCATACATCATACATCTTAGCTCTCTTTTACTGCGGAAAGTCTTCCAATTGCCAGGAGACGACTGCAAAGCAGAAGGAGCTAACGGACGAGAAGCGTCCCCCTCCGAGGAACCAAAGACGACGGCCCGCCTGTGCGACCTATAGCGTCTTCGTTCTCCTCAGAGGGAGCGAGACCCTCCGAGAGTTCCAACTCCTGCGCTGGGGAGGACGTCTCTGAAGACTAAAGTAATCTTTCAAGATTCAAATTCTATGAGATTATGAGCCATGACATCACCTATAGACGAATCTTGACTATGAGAGATGTTCAGAATCATTTCTAGATCATCTATGCTATTCCAGTTTTTCTGCAGGAAAAACTGGAGAGGTGTGAATTCAGTCTATTCAGGGCAAAACAAACTTTTCCCAGCAGGGGAAATGGTCCCCTCGAATGTCTGAAGAAGCATTACGTTGTGCGTCCATCCAAGCGTCCTGCCGAGCGTCGCGCTCGGCGCTGTCGTATTTGGCAGCGGAAGGAGTCCCCTCATAATCGAGCAAGGGACGTCTCGGCGAGCTAATTGACTGCATCTCTTGCACATCATTCTGTTTCGAGGGAAATCATGTGTGCTATGCCGCTGTAGACTCGGACAGAATTCTGTTACCATGCGGTAAACAGAACCGAAAAAAAAAAGGTCTAATACATATATATATATACTACTATACACACATATACATTTACACATATATATCTATACATATACTATATATATATATATATATATATATATATATATATATATATATATATATATATATATATATATATATATATATATACATACATATACACATACATATATATATATACATATACATACACACATATATATATATATAATATATATATATATATATATATATTTTTTTTTTTTTTTTTTTTTTATGAAAAAATTCTCGCAAAGTGAAGATGTTCAGCCATGTATGCTAGAATTCCCCTCAACCCGAGGCTAAGGCCGTGATTGTAGGGTAGAAATACGGTTAGTCCGTCAATCCCGCAGGAGAAGAGAGAGACGTAACCTACTGCGCATGGCAGACAATCAGATGGAACTGAGCACTAGCATTACGCATTAGTGACAGCAGACTCAGAGAACGTTCGTCGTTCTCGCACTGCTCTGCCTGAGTTGCCACCTACACCATTCTACGAATGAATAGGTTTACTATCATTATAGAGCAGAACCAAAATCCATCAAACTGGTATATTTAAGCGAAACTGATTTGCTAAATATAAAAGGCTAACTTGGTATTGTCATAACAATACTTAATTGTTTAAAAATAGGGAAACCGGCAACCCCTGAAATAAGTTGCAGGGAGAACCGATTAAATGTAATAAGAATAATCGTACTCTCGGTTGTCCTCCGTAGGAGTAACTATGGTATGATATATAACTTGACCATACAACCGTTTGATAGTAATATGACGTAAGGGCAAAAATAATACTATGATACAACATCGCTTGTTCACCTTTACCCGGCAGATATATATATCATATATCTGACTGGTAAGTTTTATGAACAAACGTAGAGTATTTTAGACACTTGGACAGCTACCTCCCTACTACATTCTGCCTCACCGAGGTAGGGAGAGCCATCACGCGGTAGGTGTTTTGTCAATGAAATTAAATACGCTTAGCGATAGAATGAACACTCATGGCATTATCACTATACTTCACTACACTACTATAACTTTTCAATGCAAACATGATTCCAGGCTACGCAAAGATTTAAGAATCACAGATAGGGTATTACCCTCCAAAGACACTATTGTAGGGCCCGAAGGCATCACAGGTCTTTGAGGGATAAATTCTACTGGACGGGTAACTTGTGTTACACGCCTGGAGGAAGACCTCCTTACACTATCACGTTCTAGTTTACGTACCTATGATTCATAAGCCTTCCACGCAGAATCAGACATATTTTTCACACTCGTTGCAGCGCTCATAAACATACAAACATGTTTCCTACAATTCGCGCACACTGTATGAGGTCTACCGAAGTTTTCGGTAGCCTAACCTTGCATTCTTCCACACAACATACTCTGGCCTAGTCAACTAGATCCAGACATCGTAAGTTTAAGGAAAAATCAAGCCAAAATAAAAACAATCCACAATTAGCGTATGCCTAACCACTGATCCTAATCAAATAACCAAAAATCAATCGGGATACTCAAGTGACAAAGAGTTCCAAAATCCAATGACGGAGGTGGCAGAAAACACTTGTTGTCTGCACCGGCGACAGAAAATATCTGACAGAAAATGGGAATGGTTCCTTACGCCCGCCTCCCAGCGGCGGGAATGGGTACTACCACCTGGCCGACCACTGCGTGTGCCGGGAGTTTTGAAATTCTGTCGGACTTCGGAGAATACAGCTATATATATATCTGGCAGGTAAGGTTCGTGAACAAATACTATTTTTAAGAGTAATCTATCAAGAACAACCGCTCAATGGATACCAAAGTGTCACTGAACAGGCTCTTGAGTAGAAATCCGATTAATTATTCTACCTACCGATATCTGTGAGAGATGATCTGTAGCCTTTTATTGCTGATAGACAACTACCTTTGATCCTCACAGAACAACAAGAATTCACTGACTATGGGAACAATGGCTTTCTGAGTAACTGCATTAGTCACAAAGTGTGCCACTTGCACTGTTATATTTTGGTTGTTGACTCCTTCCTTGGTGGTATTGGCCTCAGTAGCTTTGGTCATAAACTGTTCATCATGGAGAGAGTGCTAAACAACATGAGGCATGTAACTGGTGAAGCTGTAGGTTCTGGTGAAAGCAACGAAGTGAGGCTGTTGCAGCCAGTGAGTACCATATGGAAGATCCTTAAGTACAAGGTTTTTGGGACATGATGATACTTCCATTTTGTCTTACACTGACCTGATGGAACAGAGAAAAATGTCTGTGCCTTAAGCTGCTTGTTTCCATAAGCACTAAACTACAGCATCATGTGTGATACTAAAACCAGCCTAGTTTCATTACACCAATTGTGTGCAGCATCAGGAAACAATGAATAAGTCACATACAAAGAAAACCATAGGACTAAACACCAAATTACACAAAATCATTATTTATCAATTATGCATTAATATAAACTATATACTCGTACAATTGGCATTACAATGTGAACAAAATAACTTTTGTAGATTTGCTGAAAACTACATTCCTTTATTCTGCCTAACTTTGCAAAGCAAGAACAATTATAAAAACTTCCAACTTACCTTTCATCACCAGGTTTCCATTCTCGTAACTTTTTCACAAATTCAGTAAATGTCATGTCTACTCTTCTTGTTGGTGGGTTGAAGTTTATCTTATACTGCTTCATTTTTGCTTCATCATAATATTTGAATCTGTTGTTCTGTGAAACAAACACCATGTACCGTTCATTACCCATGTTATTGGCCAAATAATCCAAGTCCCACTTTAGTGCAGATTCACAAAGCTTGGTGTCTGTTAGAACAACAGGTTTCTGGAAATACAAAAAAAAAGGAAATACTATAAAAATGACAAATTACACATTAAACTACAATAAAAAGCAAAATAGTGAGTAAATTAATCATTTGTCAATAAAAAAAGCCCATGGCTGGAAGGCAAGGATTTAAGGGTTGGGTTGGGAAGACCTCCCCTTCTTACTGGAAGGAGCAGGTTTCTCACAACCCAAACTATTGAATTCTGGGCCAAACTTGAGGTTTGTTTACACAGTGGTTTGAAGTGCACATGTACTGATTACAGTGAACCTGGGATTCCGTTCTGCGCTGCCTTCACATTGAAAGAGATATAACCCGAGGGCCAAACACTAAACTTGCTAGCAATATAGTACTACACTCATAAGAAAACTGTAATAGAAACAGGGACGCAACAATTCCCTCCTCCTCAAACTCAGTTGTGCTAGTAAATCCAATGCTTTTCCCCTGATACCAATAACACCTTGAACTTCACTACTCGCTTGTCCCGGAGACTAGACATGCCTTTTCCCCGGATACAGTAACCTCCTGGACTTCAGTTTCCTGTCCTGAGACAAGACATCTGTCCTGTTGAGGTCTGCCATGTTCAACAGAGTTTGAGGCCACGAAGTAGCCAGGGAGAGCCCAGGCAACAAACTCCATGGCCCCAATCTCAGCAGCCGAGAAGGAAGCCCTTCTTGCCAGGTCTCTCCAGGGGGAGTTGTTCATCAGGTCTGCAGACATCTAGTGGAATGTGGTAAATATATGCTCTGGCAATCACACATGCACTGAGCGAGAAAGCAGTGGCTGACTCGCCGAGTGTGCCCCGTGAGGAAGTAAGTGGGAAGAGCCTATCCCATTATTTTTGTGCATGTATGTTTAGAAGACTGCATGTGTACTCCTCCCCAACACATCTCTCTGAAGGCACAAGGGGAGGAGCTGTCCAGAGCAACCACACGTGCCCATCTCGAGACTGAGCATGCACAGAGTGAGCAAGATGCAAATGACTCACCAATAGTGATCCCAAAGGATGATGGAGTCAGCAAAAACCTCTTGTCTAAGGGGCTGGGTAGAGTGGCCTTACCTGCCTGCCAGAAGCTGGACAATCACCTGTAGGTGGAGACCAAGAATCCTAACTTTCCTTCTCTAGCTAGAGGGGAAAGAGTTGAGGATAAAAAATGAGGATAGGAATGAGCTTGATAACAATGAGGGAGGGTGAATAAGAGCACCAGAACACTTCTTGTCTTTTCAATTTTAAGCCGCCGCTTCTTAATGCTGCAGGATGGGTTTGAGGATGGCACTCAAGACACTGAAGTCAAAACAGCACTGAGAGGAAAGGGATCAGCCCAACTTGGAGGGGATGGCATTACAGGAGGACCCCTCTTCTACACAGGGGCTGAGAAAGCAGCAGCAGACACTAAGTAAGAGCAGCAGCAATAGCAAGAGAAGGAAAAGATTCTTCTTGGTAGTGCCTATTGGGTAGTCCAGAAAACTGTGAAAAAATAGACTACCAGGAATGTTAAGTATGCATAGGCCATATCTTCTGCATGAGGTTTTTCCTAGTACCTGGATAATAATAAGAGTCAATTAAGGAATAGGCAACTTGGTGCTGGGGGTCGAAGCTCGACAAGGGGGAAATCAAACAAACACCAATGTCATCTTCCAAAAATAGACATGTGGCAAGACTATCTCTTAAGCATATGCCCCTTGCAGGGGAATATACCCTCCATATAAGTGGAATAGAAATGGAGGAGGAGTATCTGGTGGGGAGTCACCCGGAGTATTGCCCTCCAACCAACCACCCACCAGTGAGGTCAGCAAATGCCTCTTATCCTTCCTCATCTTCCCTACAAAACTTCTCCCACTGAAATAAAGCAACCGAGGCCAACATGCTCCCTTACCATGGAAGACATGGTGCCTCTTTCCTCCTGCATAAAGAATAGTACGTACTTGGTATTTTGTCCATACTCAGTAGGAAAAACAAATTTCAGAAAAATGACAAATTTTCTAAGACAATTTGTATTTTTCATAGCTACACACCTGAGGTCTTAACAATAGGATCATTTCTAACACCTAGCTGGATCCAGTTAAATCGCAAGATGAAGCAATCTCACCCGCTATACGCACACATTGCCGATCTCACAAGATTCCTTGCTTTCATCTGCAATAAAACCGGATCCAGTTAGGCACTAGAAATGATCCTATTGTTAATACAGAAGGTTTGTTCGTGTATGAACAAAACAGTTGTACAAAAATACAACAGCACAATAGGGAAAAGAGAGCACAACAAGACATCCACTCTTGATAGCAGCCAAGAAAAATGACAATTTGTCCAAAATTGCATTTTTCCTAACTATACAAACCTTCGGGATCCCTTTACAATAGGAAGGTACTAGGCGGCAGCTGGATAGGTCGTAGCTTTCGAACAAGGGGTTCGGTAGTTAACTGCTTGTCCGACAGCGCGCGCGCGCGACTGGTAGGTAAACAAATCACTTTTGCTTTTGGCCAAGCAAAAACTGCAGAGTGAGGGGTGGCATGAGGTGGGGCTATGTGTAAAAGGACCTCAGGTTGTATAGTTAGGAAAAATTGCAATTTTGGCAAATTGTCATTTGTTCCGACACGGCATACAAACCTTCGGTCCTTTACAATAGGAAGACTCACTTCTTGGTGGGAGGAATCTGAGTCTTTTGTGAACAGACTGGTGTTCGCCCAACCTTGGAATGCCTCCCTGGTCGTAAGAGCGAGGGAGGGATCCAGCCTCTGTCCGATTGATCGGGGTGTGCACCGCAGGATCAATGGTCGACCTCTGGACAAGTACTAAGAGAGAGCAGGGCAAGCGTATCTCTTCGTACCAGCAAACAAGAACAAGTTCCTATTTGCAAGAGGCAACATAACGTTATGGGTTTTTGTCTCTTGTTGGCATCCACTTCCCCCCCCTTGTAGGAGGAAGTGGGTGGATATTCGCTCCCCATCCCTAGTGAAGGGATAGATGGGGCTCTGTCGAGTAGCTCACGGCATCTCGTCCTTATCCAGCAAGGTGAAGACCGTATCCCTCTACCCACAGGTAGAGGGGTAGAAAAAGATAGGAAGAGAAGCCAGTCACTCTCTCATTCACTTATATTCTTACAGTCACCCCAGGACTCGATGCTGTTCAGCCTGCTAGGGTCTGGGTAGCTAGACAACGTGAGGCAGCCACCACGGGTCCTAAGGAAAACGATCCAAGACCTGTGGGCAATATCCAAAAGGTAGAAGGAGGTGCCAGTGGTCTGGTTGTACCAGACCCCTGCCTTCAGTACCTGCGCCACGGAGAAGTTTTCCTTGTGTAACTCGAGGGAGTGTACTTCTAGGTCATCTTTGGTGCTGACGAAGAGTCTTCAACACTCAGCCTGGGATGTCGAGTTTTCTTCAGAAAGCGCGGTCGCGCTTTCACAGGACAAAGCAGCATCTCTTCGCATCGAAGGCGGTGAAGTCCATTAGGGAGGGGATTGTGGGAAGGACTCTAAACCGATCGTCAGGAACCGAAAGGGTTCAGAGTCTTCGCTACGAATTCGGTAACGAAATCGAGCGTCACGAATCCCCATCCCCCTGGATGCTTGACTTCGCAGAAAAGTCATGCAATTACCTCAGAGGAAAAGAAGGGGAATGGTCGTCATGACCTATCCCTCTCTCGACCTTCGTGATGTCCTGTACCCATACTGGTCTATCCGTCTGCCGCGAAGTTGTTGTTCTCGGTAGTGGATAGGACACCGACAACAATGGTGGGGGTGTCGATGGTATGGGTACTGTGACAAGCCGTTAGGACGAAGAAAAGATTGTTATGGAACAACCCCGAACTAAGTCCACAGCGAAGTTCGTAACAGACTTGGGCGCTCTGACAGCTGCCTACTGACTGCGTTCGGTAGGAGGCAAAGTTGTCCAAGCCCCGAGGGCAAAGTCACGTGACCTTCGCCTTAAAAGGGTTATGCCAAGAGACTAAACAAATAATTTGTTCGTCACCGATGCCAGAAGGCAAGGTGATGACTCTCTTAAAGCATGTGGGCCCAACAGCGAAAGTCCCAATTGCCTTCTAGAGACCGAGGTCCTTGATGCAAGATATATCATAGTATAGTTGATTCTCGGGTAAGGAGAAACAACACTATTTGACGTTGAAGACGAGGGTACAGAAAAATGCAACCTACGTCTTCACAGCTGAACCGAGAGAAGGATTCTCAAGATTCTGAAACCTGTGCTACAAGACTGAGAACGCTAACCGCTATTGATTGCTGTCCGGTGAGGATCGTAGTTGCAATAAAAGCGGAGCGCTTCCAGTAAGAAGACAGGGAACTACTGCCTGAAGAACTGCTTCTCATGGGCTGAACATTTGGAAGTAGAGCTGTCAGGTCGGAGAGTAGCGATGTTCTTCTGACATATCTGTTAATTTCGGGCGAGCATGAAATTGCACACCTACGAAATACGAGATATTTTGAAGACAACTCAGATGTCTGCAAAAATCATTTCACATTTATCGCAGTGCGATGCAGCGGTTTGACTGTACAGACTTCTGTTACGTTTGTAAACAGAAAGATGAAAGAGTCCAAGAGATATCTCTGTTGAAAATTCTCGCAATGTCGAGGCGATTGAAATCGAGCGTCACAGCAGTAGATGGTCCTTCATTATTGCTAGAATCCCGTTAATCAGAGACCATAGTCCATGATTGTTGGCAGAGATACGGTTCGGTAGTCATCCAACCAGGGGAGAGAGAGACGTAACCGACCGTGCATCTCCGAGACCTAGATGATACTGAGCCGCTATCAGGCAGTTCAATACGCAGTAGCTCTCGGTGACTCGTCATCCTGAGTTGCCAGTAATCCATTATTCCACGAAGGAATGCGTTCGGCTAGAACCATCGAGCATAAAGGAATTAACGCTCGAGCAATTTATATTTAACCGAAAGGATTTCGGTAAATACAAAAGCTGATTTGGTGTTGTCATGACAATACCAAGTAATCTAAAATCGAAACTGATAACTGCTGGGAGGTTGCAGGCAACCCCGAGTGCAGTTCAATTAAGATACAATTCGTCTCGGCGGTCACAACCGTAGAGTTAACTACGGTATGCGCCTACCCCACGGACAATTCAACTGTTAAAGAATCATGTCCGCGAGGGTAATATATAGGTATATTTTGTAGGTTTCTGTCTGTAACCACGACCTCCATCCTAAAATCTTTTCCCTCGAGGGAATGAGAATAAGGATTGGAGATCGACCGCCTTCGTTCTCTAGTCAAGAGAGTGAAGGAGAAGTCTTTCCCAAAGGAAAGCTTCAATGGTGAACAGAATACCGCAGACGAAAAAAAAAAAAAAATAGTTCAAGCCAAACTGGAAGTTCCCGTCCGTTCTTCTCTATTCCAGGTTAAGCGCCTACTGTGAGGATACTCTTCTTTCAGCAGCAGTCTTCTTCCAAATGCTAGAAATTACAGGAATTTCGAGCATAAGCGAGGTTCCCGATTTATCGTGTAACAAACAATTTATCGGGGATTCTCGTCACTTTTGGACCGTGGTCTCGCCTAAGTGTTTTTTGGAGATCGTAAAAAACTCTAACACTCTTGAGTGCGCTAGAAATTCCGTAGAATTCTAAGCATCTGCGAAACCCCCCACCGAATTCGTCAAACGATATCGGCTGGTGGTCCTCTCGATTCCCGTAGAAATCAAGAAAGGGCAGGATCCCTCCTCAATGACCGGGGCTTACGTCAGGTAGGACCCGAAGGTCCCCGCCCCCCGGTAGCGCAGCCCCTAACGTGGGATCTTACAGAGAAACTCTGTAGGATCCTCCCCTTTCCTCGTAGCCGTTAAGGAGAGATTGGGGAATGGGGGAGGAATTGGATCTGGCTCGCCTTCCCAGCGGAAACTAGCAGTTGGAGAAGAAAGGAGCAGCCATCGCCTTACGGCGATGGCCTCTCAGAGCTGGGAAAACGTATCGTCAGAGAAAACGTTTTCCCGAGGAGGGGGTTACGAACTCATACTGTAGGTAAGTTGTCTGCCGCCACTGTGAAACGTCGTCTGGGTGGGGCTGATCGACACCTGACAGGAGAGAGCCGATACCGCTCCGACTCATTCCAGTCCTCGTCGAGGTCGAAACCTCGGAGGGGACCGAAGGGTATTTAAATACGTGTCCGAGAAACAGACCAAGGTAGAAACGCCTCTGTCGCAGTAGAGGAGGTGAAGTAGCTTGTTCGACCGGCCAGAACTGAGAGAGCCTTCTTGTCCGGAGACGAGAGACTACCTGGTTTCAACACAGTCGGCAAGCTCGATCGCGGCAGACCCACCGTCGATTTGGGTTCCCTCTCGGCCCCAAAACGACTCGAGCCGAGACGTGGCTCTGCTGGTGGGAGCGGCGATTTCCTTCCCCGAGGTCATTGTGCTGACGAATCAGCGCCGTAACCTCGGCAAAGTTCCTCTGGATCTCGGAAGTCACAGCATCTTGCAGAGTGGGGACCGTTAAGCCCTTCGAACAAGAGCATATTCCGAGAACCTTCCTCCTAAGAAGGGGGAAACAGCGACAGCCCTCTCGGTCTTCCCCATTCTACTTGCGCATACGTCCTGGCGGTCCCAAGAACCGTGCCTGGCAGTAGGGCGTCGTGGTGGGATCATGAGGGGCGCACCCCCCTCACGATCATCCTCAATACCTCCGCTCCTCCCGGTGTAACCCGAGGAGGTTGAAGGTACGGAGAGGCAGACCTGACGCTCCATTCGTTGCTGCGCTGGCAGAACCAGCAGGCTTGGAGGGCTGCAGGCGATCGTCAACCCGCGTGGCGATCGAGCTGCAGGCCCTGGTCGAACCGTTCTCGCTGTGGAGACGGCTGGACTGAGCACAGCGCCCCGATCTCGAGTGTCAGAAGAGCTGGTGCTGGTTGCCGTACCCGGGGTCGCTTTCTGTGAGAGCGACGGTCAGGCGACCTGCAGCTCCACTGTCACAGGTGAGACCGGTGCTTGTCCTCACGGCACGTCACGTCGCTGGTTCCAGCCGTGGCTGGCACCGGCGAACGGGAGGACCTCTTCCCAGCCTCAGCCCGTGGTCGGTCGTGGACCCCGTCACTCCCCGGGTAGCCAGCTGTTTTCGCCGCGAGAGTGAGAGCTGGTCTGGTGAGAGTCGCATGAGCGGCTGTCACCAGTCTTCCCGCCCTGTGCCGTGAACCTGACGCTGAGCGGACTCAGAGGTCTGGTTCCTGGCTGCTACGGTCGCTGGTAGAACGACCGTACATCGGTACCTCCCGCGAACGAGAGGCCGACGGACCCTGATGCAGTGGCAGAACACTGACACCAGGCGAGGAAGTACCGCCGGTGTTAGCCGGTACCCCTCTGGTCCCCGTAGTCTTCTTCCTTGCGGAAGAAGAGACGGGCCCCGCTCCCGAAGTAGCAGGAGGACCAGCGGAAGGAACCCTCCCGTTCCCACCGAGGTGAGACGGGTCCCGAGAAGCTCCCGAGGAGACTTCTTATTGGAGGGGAGGAGGCAACCTTCTTCTTCCTCGGCTGTGAAGCCTTAGAAGTCGAAGGGAAGAGGCGGCAGCCGACGACGATGAAGAAGATGAAGACGACGACGACGACCACCTTCTCCTCTTCTTCGTCAGCTTCAGCTCTCAGGACAGACGTAAGATCTGCTATCCAGGGCGGAAGCCGGGGCTGCTGTTTAGCCGAAGCCACAGGGCCCGGACGCACCTGTACAGACAGACCAAAGTCTGGGTAGTACCAACACGAAACCGGGACGACATCAGCAGGTATGGGCATCTCAGGTAACAGCAGGCACAGCCAGCACAGCATCGGTTAGGGACAGCCAGCGCAGCAACGGCAGGACAGCCAGCGCAGCAACGGCAGGGACAGCCAGCGCAGCAACTGCATGGACAGTCAGCCCAGATCGGCAGGTACGGCAGGCAGCACCGGAAACACAGGAAGTGGAGCAGCAGCCAGCAACATCCTGGTACCGGCGGCAGGTCCGGAGGGGCGAGCTCTAGGGCAGCGGCAAGTGTGGTCGCTTGCAGCGCGGGACAACCACGAGCGGCGGCGGCACGCCCCCCCTATCGGTACGGCGAACGGCACTTCACAGCGGCTGTAGGCAAGGACTGTTACCACTTGAGGCGAGTACACCAGTGAGGAGGGACGTCGTCACCTGGTTGCGTGGTCACCACTCCGTGGGTGACCGCAGTAGGCCCCAGACATAGAACCGCAGCCCCTGGACACTAGCACGCCCTGCAAATGGAAGGACGCCATACCTCACCAAGTCCACCCCTCGTGGCAGTAGCACCTGCGGAAATAACAGTAGTAGCGATTGGGGGGGGAAGTGGGGGGGAACCCTCGCGCCGGGGGGGTGAGCCCTCTCCCGAACGAGTGGAAGACCCCTAATACAATTGTACATCGGGCACCGAGCGCCCTCCCCCGCGCTCCGACGGATCGGGCTAGGAGAAGAACGCGATAACCTCCCCCCCCCACCCCCCCCAAGGGGAAGGCCATCTGTGGGAGCTGAGCGGGGGGGGGTGGGGGGGGGTTCTCGAAAAATTCCCCCACCCCCGCACAGTACCCATGTAACCCACAACAAGATAAGAGCCCGAGAGCATCGTGCCACCCGAAATGCAAGGGCATAAGGATCAATTCCCTGACTGAGGCGAACTTGAACCAAATAAATATTGATTGGCAATCAATAAGAAAATAATAAAGGGAATAAAATGAAAATGCATCTTGCATTACGATTCATTCACAATGAATAAGGGCTCGGATCGAGCGCATTTGCGCCCTCGTACCGAGCGCAAGGGTAAAAGGATCCATCCTTACCCTTTATGATCAAGGTTTTATGGAAACCTTGATCCATAATGAATTGATGCAATCAAAAAATATATGAAATGAAAAGAATACTGCGCTTGCGATTTCACTTCATACAAATAAAAAGGGGAAGGATCAATTCCCGGGAAATAGCGGAAACATTGATCCCAGTAAACAATGCAATCTCAATAAAAAATGAAAATGAAAAAGAACTGCACTTGCGATTTCACTTCATTCAAAATAAAAAGGGGAAAGGATCAATTTCCGGGTAAGCTCGAAACTGATCCAAAATGAGTATTGCTACAATCAAAATAATATATGAAAATGAAAAAGAATACTGTACTTGCGATTCCACTTCCATACTGAATAAGTTTCCGTGCCGAGCGCATTCGTTTCGGCAACGGGCATACAGGTCAAAAAAAATATAAATGAAAAGAGCACTTACTTACGATTTTCATCTACACATTTCCAACCCAAATATACGCTCGGAGCGAGCGCTCCCGCCCTCGCACCGAGCATACACAATACGAGGATCATTTCTGGGAAAATGAATTCCCGCACTTACGCCCTTCAGTCCCGGCACTCGGGTAATCGAGGGCGCGGTGAAACCAGATCCTTTAATTCACAATTGAATTCAATGGAATAAATATGAAATGATTGTACTTACAATTCAGTTTCACTAGATAAATGAAAAAGAAAAACACAATCATATGACAGCAACGACGATGAAGCGGGCAGAGAGCGATGATACACGTCCACAGCCAGCAGGCCGAAAGCAAAGTGATTTGTTTACCTACCAGTCGCGCAGCGCGCGCCTGTCGGACAGCAGTTAACTATCGAACCCCTTGTTCGAAAGCTTACGACCTATCCAGCTGCCGCTAGTACCTTCCTATTGTAAAAGGACCGAAGGTTTGTATGCCGTGTCGGAACAAGTGGCTCATGGTGACAGTCATATTCCCCAACTCATCTCCCATAACCACAAAATACTGACCTAGTTACCTAGTTCAATGACCATTCAAGTTTGCACAGAGGATATTCCTATACAATATGTGATGGTTTATATTTCTGTAGGAACAAACAAAACCTATGGAGACTAGAAAAGAAATACAAGAAAAAGTAGTCGAGCAACTATTCTGATGCTTTGGGAAAGGGAGGTATATACAGAAGTAAATTCAATACTATGCATCAAATGTATCAGGTGTTGTAAGAGAAGCTAACAATTGAAAAATATAAACATAAAGCCAGGTTTAAAAACCAATGGGGAACAGAGGGACTTGGAGCAATATGTTGTAGAAGGGCAAGTTTTGGGTGAGGTAGAACGTTTCTGTTACTTTGCGGACACCGAGATGCAGCTACCAAGATGGCAGTAATGAAAAGAGCAGCAATACTCAGGATGAAGAGAAAAATGATATTGTTAAACTACAATAAAGTTTTGTACATACTTACCTGGCAGATATATACTTAGCTATAGTCTCCGACGTTCCCGACAGAATTTCAAATCTCGCGGCACACGCGACAGGTAGGTCAGGTGGTCTACCTTACCCGCCGCTGGGTGGCGGATGTACGAACCACTCCCGTAAGCTTGTCAGATTTTGTTTTTTCTCTTCCACCTGTCTCCTGAGGGAGAGGCTGGGTGGGCCATTAATCGTATATATCTGCCAGGTAAGTATGTACAAAACTTTATTGTAGTTTAACAATATCATTTTTGTACATGAACTTCCCTGACAGATATATACTTAGCTGATTGGCACCCTTGGTGGAGGGTAAGAGACAGCTCAATAATACAGGTAAGACGGGAAACAACTAATGTTGTAGGATATAAAAACCTTGGTTCTCACCTTTTCAGGATGAAGACTTCATAGATACTATCTCTGAGTCTGCATTGCCTGGAGAGCTACAGCTAGGACGTGACCTGATGCTGAAAGACTCTCGGATCTACCACTGGGATATGTGATCCCCTATTGTGGTAGAATCCAAGTCGGATGCTGTAGAGGGACCTTGTCCGCTTACCTAACAGATCCTTACCACTACCTCTGCAAGGAGCCCAAAACCACCAGACCACCTAACCAAAATACAAAGGGGTTAATATTACGACAAAAAGAGGTGCCTCCTGCAACCTCTTTCAGACAACCAAAAAACAACAATATAAAATATAGGGTAACATATAAAAAATTTACACAGGTATAAGTTTCAGCTCCCTGCCCCCAGCACCGAATCCGCCGATACGAAAGGACCCAAGGCGAAGCATTTATCATATGTGATTTTTTACATCAGTAGGTAGTGGTTTGCGAAAACCGATTGGCATCTCCAAAAGTCGCCTCCATCAAGTTCCGCACAGACTATTTTTTTCTGAATGCAAGCAAAGTTGCGATGGCTCTCACCTCGTGAGCTTTCACTTTCAGTGATCTAAAATGTTTCTTCCTTACAGGCAACATGTGCCTCTGTAATAAGGCTTCTCAGAAAAAAGGAAAGAGCATTCTTCGACATGGGCCGAGTGGGGTCCTTTACGGAGCACCAAAGCACATCTTGATTAGCCTTAAGTTGTTCCTTCCTCTTAAGGAAATACTTCATAATTCTCATAGGGCAAAGAGTTCTTTCAGGCTCTTCCCCTACTAGAAAAGATAAACTACGAACTTCAAAGCTCCTGGTCCAGGGCGTGATGGGTTTTCATTCTTTGCAAGGAAACTTGGAAGAAACGAACACACCATAGAATCTTCCTTAAACCCTACATTGCCCTCATAGCTTGGAGCTCACTCACTCTCTTAGCTGTAGCTAGGGCCAAAAGGAAGATAGCCTTCTTCGTCAGATCCTTGAAAGAGGCTAAGCCAGGAGGTTCGAATCTAGACGATCCAAGGAATTGTAGAACTACGTCTTAGATTCCAGTTCGGTACTACATAAGGACGCTTAATGGTTTCAAATGATCTAATAAGATCATGCAGGTCCTTATCATCGGATATATTTAAGCCTCTATGCCGAATACCGCCGCCAACATACTGCGGTATCCCTTAATAGTTGACACAACCAGATGACATTCTTCCTTGAGGAAAATAGGAAATCAATTTGGGGTCACAGAGGTACTGGAAGAGGAAATGTTCTTCCTCTTGCACCAACGTCTGAAGACATCCCACTTTGACTGGTATACACGCAAGGTGGAAGGTCTCCTCGCTCTTGCGATTGCTTTAGCAGCTGTTGCTGAAAAGCCTTTTGCTCTGACCAAACTTTGGACAGTCTGAAACCAGTCAGACTGAGAGCGAGGAGATTTTTTGTGGTACCTGTCGAAGTGGGGTTGTCTGAGTAGATCGCTCCTTAGCGGAGCGATCTTGGAAGGTCCACCAACCATTCCAGTACCTCTGTGAACCATTCTTGGGCCGGCCAAAAGGGAGCGATTAAGGTCATTCTCGTTGAATCGGACTCTACGAACTTCTTGATGGTTAGCCCCAGATCTTGAAGGGGGGAAACGCGTAGACGTCGAGTCCGTTCCAGTCTAGAAGAAGAGCATCTATTGCTACTGCCTCTGGATCCGATATCGGAGAGCAGTAAGGATCCAGCCTCTTGTTCTTTGACGTGGCAAAGAGGTCTATGTGTGGCCTGCCCCATAACTTCCACAGGCTCTGGCATACATCCAGATGAAGGGTCCACTCTGTGGGAAGGACCTGATCTTTCCTGCTGAGGAGATCTGCTCTTACATTCCTTTCTCCCTGCAGAACCTGGTTGAGAAGCTTGATTCCTCTTTCTTCTGCCCACAGAAAGAAGGTCTCTTGCTGTCTCGTACAGGGAGAAGGAATGCGTCCCCCCCTGTTTCCTGATATATGCCAGAGCTGTAGTGTTGTCCGCGTTGACCTGCACTACCGATCTTCTGACTTTGGGCTCGAAAGCCTTCAGAGCCAACCACACAGCCATCAACATCCTTTCTGTTGATATGCCAGGCTACCTGGTCCCCCACCCAGGTACTGACACTTCGCTGGTTCCCAGAGTTGCACACCCCACCCCATGTCCGACGCGTCGGAGAACAACACCAGGTTGGGGGTCTGTGAGATTGAGAGGCAGTCCCTTCACAAAGAGGTTTGGGATCTGTCCACCATAAGAGATGTTTCTTGATGTCCTGGGATAACGACAGGGAGAACGTCAAATCCTGAGAACAACGACTCCAATTCCGATGAAGAAAGAATTGGAGCGGTCTCAGGTGCAACCTTCCTAGGGAAACGAATTGCTCCAGAGAGGAGAGCGTCCCAGCAGACTCATCCACCTCCCTCACTGTGCATACTTCTTTCCCTAAGAAGGTTGTTACTCTCTCGAACTCCTCGGGCTATCCTTTCCTGCGAGGGAGCCCGAAAACTCAGAGAGTTTCATCTGTATCCCGAGATACACACTCTTGCTCGGGAATTAGTGATGACTTCTTGAAATTGACTAGAAGCCCCAAAGCCTTCGTCAATTCTAAAGTTACTTGTAAGTCCTTCAAACAACGATCTTCTGAATTGGCCCTTATTAGCCAATCGTCGAGGTACATGGATATCCTCACCCTTTCAAATGAAGCCATTGAGCCACATTCCTCAAAATCCCCGTGAACACTTGAGGGGGCCGTCGAGAGGCCGAAACACAGAGCGCCCTGAACTGAAAAATTTTCCCCCCCATCATGAATCTGAGAAACTTCCTCGAAGGAATGGAGGATCGGTACGTGGAAGTAAGCGTCCTGTAAATCCAAGGAAACCATCCAGTCCCCTGGACGAAGTGCTGCCAGCACTGATGAAGGCGTTTTCCATCGTGAACTTCTTCTTTTCTACGAAGAAGTTCAGGGCGCTTACGTCCAACACCGGTCTCCATCCCCCTGAGGACTTCGGAACTAGGAAAAGGCGGTTGTAGAAGCCCGATGAATGATGGTCTGTCACTAGTTCGATAGCCCCCTTCTCCAGCATCTGATCTACTGCTAGATGGAGAGCTTGATTCATGATGGGGTCTCTGTACCTGGCCGTCAGTTTCCCTTGGGATGGTCGTCAAGGGAGGTCTTTCGACGAAGGGATGAGGTAACCTCTCCTCAAATAGAAAGGGTCCAAGGATCCGCCCCTTTTTGGGCCCAGACTTCTGCAAACTCTAAGAGTCTGGCGCCACCGTTGTTTGAAGGACTTGCAAGTTATTTGGGGGCTTTAACAGACTTGGCGAAAGTCTTACCCCTTCTTGAAGGTCTACGACCTCTAAACGTAGAGGTTCTTGATGAAGATGCCCCTCGAAAACGGGTTCTCGAACACTTGCCTTTTCCTTCTTAGCCTTGGTAGGGAAGGAAGGGCGAGGTTTTCTTGTCGACTGTGCCAAAAGGTCCTGGGTGGCTTTGGCCGAAAGTGACCTCGAAATGTCCTGCACTCGATGTTTCGGGAACAACTGAGTAGACAGAGGAGCAAACAGCAAAGAAGACCTCTGAGCATGGGAGACCGACTTCGTTAAGAAGGAACAATAAACCGAGCCTCTTCTTCACGATCCCGGCCCCATACAGGGAGGCGATTTCACTCGCTCCGTCTCTTACCGACTTGTCCATACAAGACAAGACACACATAAGATCTTCTGGCGAAATTGACTCTGGCACTTCAATTTTCTTGGCTAGGACTCCCAACGACCAATCAAGGAAGTTAAATACTTCTAGCACTCTAAACATACCTTTGAGCAAATGATCCAATTCATTCATTGCCCAAGTCGTCTTAGCAGAGTTTAAGGGCAGTTCTCCTTGTCGAATCTACCAGCGCCGAAAATCTGAATCAGCCGAAGACGGTAGACCCAATCCTAAGGGCTCTCCTGTGTTTCGTACCAGAAACCAGCGCGTCCTGATAACTTTGAAGGAGGAAAAAGCGAACATCGTTTTCCCCGCTTCTTCTTTGGAAGCCATCCAGGAACCAAAACTCCTCAGTGCCTTCTTCATAGAAAGAGTTGGCTTCATCCTCACACAAGAAGAACTCTTCGCTGTCTTCGCCGTTGAAAAAAGTGAGTGAGGAGAAGGAGGAGCCGTAGGAGTAAGGGAATCCCCAAAAACTTGTAAAAGTAGCTCTGTAAGCTTCTAGAAGAGACAGCAGCAGAAGTGTTCGGTTCCTCATCCGAAACCTTCTAGGACGTCTTGTCGAGGCGAGCGCGGAAGATCCTTAGGTGACGAAGGGATCCTAGCAGGAGTTGAGCGAGAGGTTGGTTGAACGCCCTCTCTTAGAAGAGTTCACATCCACTGGAGAACGATGAGAAGATCTGGGATGTCTACGATGAGACTCCTCTTCGAGGTATACGGAATCTCAGCCGAAGGAGAGGTAGGGCTCCTACTCCAGAGAATCCTCGGAAATATCCACAGGGCGCTTACGAGGAGGCGAGCGCCTACTATACTCTATGCGCCTATCCTGAGGCGAGCGGCTGCCAGAGAAGAGCGCCTATCGAGAGCAGAGCGCTTGCGCGGCTCTCCATACCTGTCCAGTTGCGTACGATCAACAGAAGTTCGACTGGAAGGCGAAATGCGCCTACTAGGAGAAGGTTGCTTGCGAGACTCTTGACGTCTAACAAGAGGGTAACATTCAGGAGAAGGGCGCTTCAAAACTAACGAGCGCCTACTTGGAGAAGGTGCTTCCGGGATTCCTGGTGCCTACCAAGAGACAAACGGTCAGGAGAGTGCGCCTAGAAGCGGGAGAGCGCCTACACGGAGAAGGGCGCTTGAAAGACTCTTGTTGTCTGCCCCGAGGAGAATAATCAGGAGTATGACGCCTTAAAAGAGACGAGCGCCTACTAGGAGATCTATGTGCAGTAGGCTCTTGGTGCCTACCTTGCGGGGAGCGGCTTAACAGTAGGCCGTCTAAACATGCACACGACTCCTACAGACTCCTAGATGCCTGTCAGGAGAGAAGTCACGATCCGACACTCGAGGAGAGTGACATAACTGGAAGGAAGAAACGACCTACTTGTATAAGGGCGCCTTCTAGAATCTTGAGGCTGCTGAGGAGAAGTCTCACGCGAGGGAGTTGAAGAATCGCTGATGAGCGGTGCAGTGCTTAGAACGGGAATCAATCTGGAGAAAAAAACTTCTTCCTCCCAGAGAGCGAACCGATGTTTGGCGCCGAAATCGAAGAGAGCCGGCGAGCGAGGGCGCTCACGCGAGCGAGGGGGGCGCTCACCCGAGCGAGGGCGCTCACGAGCCCCCACCTTCTACGAAACCTCCCCATAAGAAGAGAACGATCCCTAGAGCGGAGCCTAGATCTGCCTTGATCGGAAGAGAAATCCAAAAAATTCTTCCTACGTGATCTAACTGCTAGAGAGTCTGCTAGCGCGTGATCTGAGCTTGAAGTCCCGCGAGTATCTCGTAGGAGAATCTTATTGTTTCTTCCTCGGCAAGCAGGCGCCGAGCGCGGAGCGACGAGAAGAAGAACGATCACAGGATTTCTCGGGTTTCTTCGCCTCCCACCGACGATTCTTCCGGGAAAACCTCCGGACTAGAAGCCAAAGGACTGCAGGGAGCCTCCAAGCCCTCTTCACGGGCGTGACCGCATCCGGGGAGTTCCAACCTCTCTTCGGAGAGGGAGACGACGAAGAGGAGAAGCATTGGCGTAGGAGCTCCTTCTTGTAGCATCCGAGGCAGCCTGGGAGCGTACTTCAGGATCTGCCGAGGGGACGCCTGACCGGTGGGGGCTCTCCCTAGCCCTCTTGCGGCTTTTCGACTTTCCTACTCCACTGGAACTGGGAGTCTGAAGAGGTCTAGGCCTAGAGGCACTAAGGAGCCGGTCAGACGCACCCTCCACAACACTGGGGACTGCACTTATCACTACACTCTCCTTACCTTCCAACTGACGAATCTTCTGATCCAAAGAACGATTCGTGGCTTTCAGAGCTGCCGCCTCCGAAGGCGAATCTTCGGCTTCGGTGCGGGGAGCCGGGGCTGCAACAATTGGAAAGAAGGTTCTAATTCTACGTTAGTACTATTAGGATCCACATCCAACTCACTCATTAGATCTGCTAGAACTTCTAGAGGAAGCCTACGCACTCTATCACGTTCCAACTTCCTAACATAAAAGAGAGAGCCTTATATTCTTCTTCATTCAATCCCTTTACATTCACTACAAGGGTTAGCAAAAGAACATTCATTCCCCCTGCATTTCATGCAACCGTGTGGGGGTCTACCGAAGCTTTCGGCAACCTCACCTTACATCCTTCATTCACGCAAACCCTAAACAAAACCGAAGTTTTAACTACCGAATCTAGATCAGACATCGTTAAGGAAAATCAAACTCAAAATCAAACCGGTCCACAATCAGCGTATGCCAAGCCAAACAAAGCGAATACGTCACCAAAAGAAGTCCAAATTAACTCCAGGCAAGCGAGAATCGAAAAACTATCGAGAGGAACCGACAACATTTTGTTATCGTTCCCGCGACAGAGAAAAATCTGACAAAGCTTACGGGAGTGGTTCGTACATCCGCCACCCAGCGGCGGGTAAGGTAGACCACCTGACCTACCTGTCGCGTGTGCCGCGAGATTTGAAAATTCTGTCGGGAACGTCGGAGACTATAGCTAAGTATATATCTGTCAGGGAAGTTCATGTACAAAAGCTGAGATTACTATACTGCTGGTAAGTAAATACTATATATGATAAGAAAAACTATCCCATTAGTAAACATTGCAAAAGATATAAGACATGTGCATAGGGACCTGTATTACTAATATAGCAGAGACATGTTGTGCTGATAAAGAAAGAAAAGCAAAGAGGGACATGCCAGAAGGAAAGAACTGAAGTGCTGGTAATGTAAAGAGAGGATTACCCCAGCCCCCAAAGCACTGACAAACATTTTTTGCCTTCCTATATGTACCTATTACCATATTTCTTCCACTGTCAAATAGACTAGCCAGTACACTCCTCATGTGAAAAGACAGGGCTGCAGCTTCTACAGCTTTAAAATGAGCAAAACTGGTGGAAGTTCTCAGACAAATAGGAAATAAAGCAACCAAGTGTTCATATCCTACACACCTTCAGAGTTTACTTTTCTTTGAGTTAACATTCTTGATGCAAACACTAACACATCATGTCTATAGTAAGTAATAAAACTTTCAACCTGACAGTTGGCAAAAGTGCAGCACATACATCTTAACAATAGCTGAAGATTTCACCTCCTTCGACAATGCCAAAACCCTGTCTCAGCCATCTGCACAGTACTCAAACAGATCTGACACAGGAGACAAGGGGTCTCTTGTTTCCAGATAATGCAGTCTGTAACCATGCCTGGATGTTTATGCAGCCTACAGATCTACATATCTGCTCCAATGAGGCCACAAGTTCTACAGTCAAGCCATTCTGCAGGTAGAAAAACTCATCTCCTCTGAGCACAGAAAGATTTCTATCACGATTTTAATCACCCCTAACATGACCTTTTCTTCTTCCTTCCTAGGGAGAGATGGATAGGAGATATATACTATCAGCATTTCTAACCTTACTCCTTTCATGAGTTTTAATCTTTTCTTGGCTACAGTAGAAGACATGTAAAGACAAATAGTAGTTGCATGATAGATAACACAGGGATATCTCCATAAGAGCTCAACAGCATAGTAGTTCCTCAACAAGAATGGCAGTGAAAGACCAGACCAGTTGCTCATAATACTGAGAGAGAGAGAGTCTGCAAGTACTACAGAAAAGCCACAATATAAAGGAGTAGTGGCTCCAAACACAACAAAAACCGACTGCCTCTATGTGCATCTTGGTCATACATGCTTTGAGAGAGAGAGAGAGAGAGAGAGAGAGAGAGAGAGAGAGAGAGAGAGAGAGAGAGAGAGAGAGAGACCTTACCTTACAGACCTTACATCTTGTTCGGGTTGCCCAGGTCCCTCAGTGTGAGGCACCTCTAGTGTCTACCAGAGAGTTGCTAGTACATCTTCCGGTATATTTTGCATCTTCCAATCTTGGATGGTCTGGGATGCAGTTTAGATATTTGTCGAGCTTATTCTTAAACACATCTACGCTCACTCCTGATATATTCCTCAGATGAGCTGGCAACGCATTGAATAGACGCTGCTTATCGATGCTGGTGCGTAGTGGATTAATGTCCTGTGTGCTTTCCTTATTTTTCCTGGTATAGTTTTGGGCACTATTAATCTACCTCTGCTTGCTCTTTCTGATATTTTTAGTTCCATGATATTTTCTGCTATTCCTTCTATCTGTTTCCATGCCTGAATTATCATGTAGCGTTCTCTTCTCCTTCTAGACTATATAATTTTAAGAATTGTAGTCTTTCCCAGTAGTCTAGGTCCTTAACTTCTTCTATTCTAGCTGTAATGACCTTTGTACACTCTCTATTTGTGCAATATCCTTTTGATAGTGTGGGTACCAATATCATATTGCAATATCAAGTGGACTACTACAACATATGTTTTATACAGCATAATCATGTGTTCGAGCTTTCTTGTTTGAAGTGCCGTAACAACCATTCCCATTTTTGCTTTACATTTTGCCAACAGAAGTTGCTATTTGATCATTGCATAACATGTTTCCTATTCATCATCACACCAAGGTCTTTAACTGCTTCCTTATTGTGATGGTCTCATTATTAGGTCCCTTATATGCATATAGCTTTCTTTCTCGTCTCCATAATTTATTGATTCAAATTTATCAGAGTTAAATACCATCCTATTTACCTCTGCCCAATCATATACTTTGTTAAGGTCTCTTTGTAGAGCGTTCCTATCTTCATCACAAGTAATTTCTCTACTTATTCTTGTGTCATCTGCGAAACTACTCACTACCGAATCTTTAACCATTATTGTCTATGTCTTCAATCATAATAACAAACAGTATTGCAGCTAACACCGTACCTTGCGGCCACACCGGATATTACCTTGGCTTTCATCCGATTTCTCGTCGTTTGCAATAACTATCTGTTTTTCTGTTGTGTAAAAATTCTTTTTTAACATCTTCCTACTTTATCCACGATATTGTGTTTTCTAATTTCTTCGCTAATATATTATGGTCTACTTTACTCAAAAGCTTTTGCAAAGTCTAAATAAACCACATCTGTTTCATTTCCGCTTTTCATATTTTTGAATAGTTTTTCACGGTGGACTAACAGTTGGGTTTGTGTACTTTTTCCGGGTACGAAACCATGTTGTCCTTTATTAAACAAATTATTTTTTATTAAATAGTTTCATAATATTTTTCTTCATTACCCTTTCATACACTTTCATAATATGATGTTAGATCACAGGCTATAATTACTTGCCTCTAGTCTTGATCCACTTGAAAGTAGGGGTAATATATGCTAATTTGTGCTCATCATATATCTTGCCTGTATCTACACTTTGTCTTAATAATATTGCAAGTGGCTTTGCGATAGAATGAACTACTTTCTTTAACAAAATAGCAGGAATTCCATCAGGCCCTGCAGCAGCTCCATTTTTAATTTCATTAATAGCCTGCACAATATCAGCTTCCAATTAATATCTATGTCAGCTAAATATTCACTATTTTCATCCCTACTACTTCTATATCATTATCTTCATTATCTATTCTAGGGGTGAATTCTCTCTTATATCGTTCTGCCAGTATGTTGCAAATTTCCTTTTTTTCATTCGTTAATCTCCCTTCAATTCTCAGAGGGCCTATTTCTATTCTTCTTTTATTCATCTTCTTCGCATATGAGTATAATAGTTTGGGGTTTTGCTTGATATTTAATAGGGTTTTTTCTTCCAAGTCCCGTTTTTCATTTTCTTTTGATTGTATAATCTTTTGTTCTGCATTTTCTATCTTACTTTTTAGTTCTATAACTTTCCATGCATTTTTTACTTTTGCAAGACCTTTTTTTCCACTTTCTGTTTTCTGGAACAAGATCCTTCTGTCTCTTGGTATGCATGAATGATGTTTACTTTTCTTCTTCGGTATATATTTTTCCACTATTATCTCCAATATTTTATATAATATCTCCGTATTTACCCTTATGTCATCACTTACGAAAATGTTATCCCAATCTTTGTTTTAATTCTTCATTAATTTCTGACCATTTTATATTTTACTGTAGAAGTTGTATTTTCCATATCCTTCCCACTTTTTCATTTCTTGCTTATCTCTATTTTCACTTGCTTTGGAATGAACTGTTAATTCTATTGACATTATGGTCTGAAATACTCGCATTATAAACTAAATTATTTCTTTAAACATAATTCATCTCGTTCACAAATACTAGGTCTAAAGTATTTTCCTTTCTTGTTGGCAGGTGATTTATTTGTTGAATGTTGTATTCTAGTAGCATATCTAATAGCTTTTCAAATTGCCTCTTATCTTCTGCACTACTATTACTCTCTTTTTTATATGTAGTAATACACATAATTCTCCTATTCGTTCTTTCCATTCTACGAAAGGGAAAGTTGAAGTCACCAGATAGGAGAATAGTCCAGTCCTTGTGATTTCTACATATATCATCCAATTTTTCAATTATTATGTCAAACTCTTTAGTATTAGGAGGTCTATATATTACTATGTTCATCAATTTTTCAGATTCAAATTCTACCGCTATTAGTTCACATTCTGAGTTACTATATTTCTCATATATTTTTTCCTTGTTTTTTGTCTTTCCCATATATTGCGGTTCCCCTTGATTCCTATTTTTTCTATCTGGATCTATAAGTTTGGAACCCTTTTATTTGATCATCATTCCCAGTCTCTTGGGAGAGAGAGAAGAGATGAGAGGAGAGAGAGGAGAGAGTAATAACTCCCTTGATGAAACTGGCCCAACATCTGTGGAATGACCAAATAGGTTACACTAACAACAAGGACATAAAATGGCTAAAACCTGCTTTTTTCCTTACATTCTTACTAAAATCCATGTACAGCAAATATACAAACACTTACATAAAATAAAAAAGATGAAAGAATTTACATGTGATGGCTAATCAAAGGACAGCAAGACACTGTAACTCTACCAAAGTTTGCAAAAAAAAGTGCAAGCTTATGGAGAGTGATTGTGTGGTAGTGTGGGTTTGCTTTTGTAAGGTGGCCATGGGTTTGTTGGGAATTTAAGTTTGTTATTTTATTTTGATTTTTTCTTTTACATTATAGGAGTGAAACTTCTCGCCCTTCCTATGCACGCTTCGTTTTCCTTATGGATCAAAGCATGAATAATGTGCTTTTGGTCAAGACGGATGAAAACTGGTCGATTCCATTTGCTTTTGAGCTTTTAAAGTGATAAAGAAAGCATTGCCTAGTGTGCAAACGTAGTAAAAGGAACTGTATCAATATATAATAAAGACAATGCAATTTGGTTATTGGATATATCTTTCATTTTTGAGAAGGATTATATTAATAATTGTGGTAATGCAGGGGCATCTTTTGGGTGGGGCCTGGGGGGGGTCAACTATCCCCCCCAAGACTCAACTTGCCCCCCACAAGCCTCAACTTGCCCCTCACCCCCCAACCCAAGAAGTAACAGCATGTTTTCTTTATAAATGTGAACCACCAAATAAATATAAAAATTGCTTGGAAATATGTTCTTGATCTTGTCTGTCTACTAGCTACCAGAGTGATGATGAGATAAACAAATAGTAGTGGAGTATATAGTTTTTGCTGAAATACCTTGCTCGGTCTTGTGACTTCAAAATCACATAAATAGCTCAATATAAAAATATAAACAGCTCAATAGGCTCACTTCGCTCGCCAAACCGTCTTTGCCCCTCACAAAATCTAAATGATGCCCCTGTGGTAATGTCTGAAGTCCCTCGTGTTAAAGGAACATATTTTGTTTATTGTACAGACTCTTTGTGGAACTGAAACGCTGGAAAGTGGTACATATGTTTGTTACAAATAAAATATTTCTTTGGTCTCTGGTTGGACTACGTATATTGATTATTTGCTGTTGATAAGCATATTTCTTATCTTTATTGGATCAAAGAGATAATAAAGACCCTAATGTTGTGAAGGGCAAAATATACATACAGTATTGATTTTGTTATTCACTGTTGATACACAAATTTCTATTGAATTGAAGACTTTAATGTTGTAAAGGGCAATACAGTATACACATACAGGCAGTCCCCGGGTTACAACGGGGGTTCCATTCTTGAGACGTGTCGTAAGCCGGAACATTGTCAAAAATCCTAAGAAAACCTTACTTTTAATGCTTTAGGCGCATTCAAAACTATTTAAACTGCATTTTTATTGCATTTTTCATAAAAAAAAACTTGAAATATTGATTATTTTGCATTTTTGGTGTCATATTTCATCTGCCAGATCAGCATTTGTAGGCGTCGTAACCCTGGAACATGCATCGTAACCCTGGAAATAATTTCTGATGAATATAATTGAAAAGCGTCGTAACCTCGGAACGTCGTAACCCGGGGACTGCCTGTATATATGTATCAGTGCTAATTTGGTTAGTAATTACCTTAATGTATTACTGTCTTTTATATTGATTTGCAGATATACTAGTGTAATTCTTTTGATATGAAAATTCCTTTCTTGAGTTTATTTGTTGTGATACACTTATTTTGATTGAAGACCCTAATGTTGTAAAGGTTAAAATAAATATATAAATATATTATTTATTATTTTACAAAGAAGCATGGTCTATATATATACATATATATATATATATATATATATATATACTATATATATATATAAATATATATATATATATATATACATATACATATATATATATAGACTATGTTTCTTTGTAGACTAACTAGCAATAGAAAATTGATGTGTGCTTAAGTGGTATTAAAGTGGTATATTTTTCCTGGAAATTCCTTATTTTCCAAGAAAATAAGCATTTCATTATATTTCATGTGTGTGTATTTGTCTATATACATACATACATACATATAGCTGTATATATAGGTATATATGTATACATATATACTATACTTTCAACTGGTTCTGATTTTGGTAACCTTGTGTTGTAAAGGGACCAAAATTCCCATTGTTTGGTTGTGTAGTGCTTAGTTCCAGAATTAAATAGTATTAAGGAAAACTTTGTCTATATAGGTAACCTTACCTAGTATTTCCACCTGAATTGGGGTTTCCCCACCTCACCTGCCTACCGCCAATTAACAACCTTGTTACTATGTTTCAACAGCCACTTCCAACTCGTGGCAAGGATTACTCATATGTGAAAGGAAAAGGTGTCTATTTTCCCATGGAAAAACAGAAGTTATAGGCTAGGGAAGTAGGTACAGTATTCAACAATTCCTGAAGCTGAACTTTGAAGTTTGGGAGGAATGAAATTTCATATAATGGTGAGCCATTACAATAAATGGGTAAATGGGTAATCTATTACCCTAATCAAAGGAACACTACTGAATACTACATACCTTCTCTAGCACTCATTCTGGGCTTTGGGGCCTAGCCTGATCTAGTTGAATATAGGTAAAAAAACCACATGGTACAGGGGTGGACATGTACGATCAATGTGTACAACCCCCAAAAAGTACATTTATAACGCGTCCTGACATCAGAGACCGGGCATCAGATGCGACTTGTTGTTGGTGAGAAACAGAGCTAAAGACCTCTACTCTGGTGTCAGGACGCGTTATAATGTACTTTTCTTGGGGTTGTACACATTGATCGTACATAGTCCACCCCTGTACCATGCGGTTTTTTACCCTAGCTACTTTGGGTATTTCTACAGAAGCACTCTACACGGACTGCAAGAAACGTAACCGCGGATACAATATCCACTAGGGATTGGGACGTCCAATGTACCTATTTTGCCGTGTTTAGTACTGGACCCTGGGGGTTGATTACAGTCGTCCGAATAAATTTTACTTAAAAATTCTTGTTCAGTATTTAAAACTGCATAGAAAATCGCAACTGCCATACTCTAGGCCGCTGCGAATAAGTGCCCTAGATCTACCCTGCTTTGATCAAATTAACAATCTGGTCTTGCTACTTTTGGGCAACTTGCCTAATTTCCACATAAAAACAGGTCTGGGAACAAGTAAATCATTTTATGACAGCAACAAATGATAAGAATATTGCCAAATATTCTCCAAGCTAGGTACTACTATAGTATGTTATTTTTATTTATTAGGCCTAGCTTGAAATCAATACT